>NC_068296.1:38322558-38622558 GCF_025860055.1 Xyrauchen texanus
CCGGCTCCATGGACGCGGTGTCCCCGCCTTCAGCCCCACGACTGTTCCCCGGCCGGCCGGTTCAGACGAGTCCAGAGGACGCCAGCATCAGACCTCCTCCTCAGTCACGAACCCGCCCCCTGCCGGATGCGCGGAGCAAGGTAAGTGCTTTTGAGTTTATTCTCAGCACCAGAGCCTCGGGACGTCACGTTGCCTCCCGACGCCACGTTACCTGTTCTGCACCGCTGCGAAGCCCCGCCGGGTACGTCCAAAAAACTCGTTCCCTTGGTACCCCTAGCACGGAGTTTAGAGGCATGGCTTTCACTGCCCAACCCGTCACGCTGGCTGCACTGGACCATTCGACTCGGTTACGCAATTCAGTTTGCCAGGTCTCCGCCCCCCCTTCGTGGGCGTACATTTTTCCGCAGTACACGGCCAACATGCCCATTCCCTGCGCGAAGAAATCGCCTCCCTTCTATTAAAGGACGCGATAGAGCCTGTCCCTCCAACCGAAACGAAGAAGGGTTTCTACAGCCCTTACTTCGTTGTACCCAAGAAAGGCGGCGGCTTACGACCGATCTTGGACCTGCGAGTTTTCAATCGGACCTTGTCCAAACTCCCGTTCAAAATGCTCACCCAGAAACAAATTCTATCTGGCATCCGGCATCTAGATTGGTTCGCAGCGGTAGACCTGACGGACGTGTACTTCCACGTCTCAATTCGCCCTCGACATCGACCCTTCCTACGGTTCGCGTTCGACAGCCAGGCGTATCAGTACAAAGTCCTCCCCTTCGGCCTGTCTCTGTCCCCTCGCGTCTTCACGAAAGTTGCAGAGGCAGCTCTTGCCCCGCTCCGAGAAGCCGGCATACGCATACTCAATTACCTCGACGACTGGCTCATACTGGCCCACTCCCGAGAGTTACTATGCGCACACAGAGACCAGGTGCTCAGCCACCTCAGCCGTTTGGGGCTTCAGGTCAACTGGGAAAAGAGCAAGCTCTCCCCGGTCCAGAGCATCTCTTTTCTCGGTCTGGAGTTAGACTCAGTCTCAATGACAGCACGTCTCTCCAACGAGCGTGCTCAGTCAGTGCTGAAATGCCTCGCTTCCTTCAAGCCAGGCGCCGTGGTCCCGCTAAAACGTTTCCAACAGCTCCTGGGGCATATGGCATCCTCCGGCGGCGCGCGCTGGGGTTGATGCATATGAGACCACTTCAGCACTGGCTCCGGACTCGCGTGCCGAGACGAGCATGGCGCCGCGGCACGCACAACGTAAAAGTTACCTCTGCCTGCCGACAAACCTTCAAACCCTGGACAGACCTCTGCTCTTTAAGGGCAGGAGTACCCTTGCAGCAGGTGTCCCGACGCGTTCTGGTCACAACTGATGCCTCCAAATTGGGTTGGGCCGCCGTGTGCAACGGGTACGCAGCCGCAGGCCGGTGGAACCGAGGCCCGCTGTGCTGGCACATCAACTGCCTAGAGCTGCTGGCTGTTTTTCTGGCCCTGCAGAAGTTTCTCCCGTTAATTCGGAACAAACATGTCCTAGTCAGGACAGACAGCACCACAGTCGTAGCCTACATAAACCGCAAAGGCAGAGTACGCTCCCTCCACATGTCACAGCTCGCCTGTCGTCTCCTCCTTTGGAGCCAGCAGCGACTCAAGTCACTGCGCCCCACTCACATCCCCGGCAACCTCAAAGTGATAGCGGACGCGCTGTCAAGACAAAGCTTGCCTGGCGGAGAGTGGAGGCTCCACCCCCAGTCGGTCCAGCTGATTTGGGACCGGTTCGGCAAGGCTCAGGTAGACCTGTTTGACTCCCAAGAAACCTCCCACTGCCCGCTCTGGTATGCCCGGACAGAGGCTCCCCTTGGGGCAGACGCGTTGGCACACAGCTGGCCTACGGGGCTGCGCAAGTACGCATTTCCCCCAGTGAGCCTTCTTGCACAGGTGCTATGCAAGGTCAGGGAGGACGAGGAGCAAGTCATTCTGGTAGCCCCTTACTGGCCCACCCGGACTTGGTTTTCGGACCTCACGCTCCTCACGACAGCCCCTCCCTGGCGAATTCCCTGAGGAAGGACCTTCTTTCTCAGGGGCCGGGGCACGCTCTGGCACCCGCACCCAGACTTCTGGAACCTCCATGTCTGGCCCTTGGGCCGGGATCGCGGAAGATCTAGCCGGCCTACCATCGACCGTCATAGATACAATCAATCAAGCCAGAGCCCCTCTACCAGGCATCTTTACGCTCTAAAGTGGCGTCTGTTCATGGACTGGTGTTCTTCCCGAGCCGAAGACCCGCAGAAGTGCGCAGTTAGGTCAGTGCTCGTGTTTCTTCAGGAGAGGCTGGAGAGGAGGCTGTCCCCCTCCACCCTCAAGGTGTATGTCGCCGCTATCGCGGCCCACCACGACACGGTAGATGGAAAGTCTCTTGGTAAGCACGACTTAATCGTCAGGTTCCTAAAAGGTGCCTAACCTGTTCCCCTCCTGGGATCTTTCGGTCATCCTTACAGGACTCCAGAGACCCCCCTTTGAGCCGCTTGACTCAGCTGGACTCAGGGCCCTCTCTCTCAAGACCGCCCTGCTGATCGCGCTCGCTTCCATCAAGAGGGTCGGGGACCTGCATGCGTTCTCTGTTAGCGATGCTTGCCTGGAGTTCGGTCCGGCAGACACTTTCGTCCTAAGACCGTGACCGGGCTACGTGCCCAAGGTTCCTACCACACCCTTCAGGGATCAGGTGGTGAACCTGCAAGCGCTGCCCCGGGAGGAGGCAGACCCAGCCCTTTCACTGCTGTGTCCAGTACGCCCTTTGCGTATTTATCTGGACCGCACACAGAGCACCAGACGCTTTGAGCAGCTCTTCGTCGGCTTTGGGGGACAGCAGGAAGGGAACGCTGTCTCCAAGCAGAGACTCGCCCACTGGGTTGTCGACACCATTCCCCTGGCTTATCACACCCAGGCCGTGCCCCCCCCCTTGCAGGTCCGAGCCCACTCCACCAGGAGTGTTGCATCCTCATGGGCACTGGCTAGGGGCACTGCCCTAGCAGACATTTGTAGAGCAGCGGGCTGGGCAACACCTAACACTTTTGCGAGATTCTACAATCTCCGAGTTGAGTCAGTATCGTCCCGTGTTTTCTCAGGTAACGAGCACGTAGAACTCGGTAGTACGCCCACGATCTGACCGGGTGAATCGCTTGCACCTAGCGCCCTTCCCCCTAACCAGGGGAAACAGTGCGCCTTCATTCCCAGGAGATCCCAGGTTTGGGACACTGGTTGATTCCTCCCTTGCCCTCGTGGGTTGCAGTTCAGCGGAGGAACTCGCCGACCCAAGCCACTGCGGGTACCGCAAGCTACCCTGTACTGGTATAGGTGCTCCACAGGTAAGGCCTCCTTCGGACTCCCCTGTGTGTAACACCACGGTTCTGTCCCTCTGGCGAGCGGACTCCCGTGTTTCCCTTAAGCAGTCACGGCTGCCTCGGTTGCCGTGCTGTATGTTCCCCCCTCTATGAGGCTGGATCCACCACCGCACCAACTTTTCCACATAGGCCCTAAGTCAGGCCTCTGATGGTTTTGCCACTTAAAATTGCCTCCCCTCTCGGGTAGGCGTGGCCTCCGCAGGGTCTTCTCCGCCCTGAATAAGGGCTAAGACCCCCTTCCCTCAATGCGTGTAAGGGCCCGGCCTTAGTTGCTCTATGCGAGAAACATAGAGAGAAAAGAGGCCCGGCCAGGCTTGGTTCCCCCCTCCAGGGTAACGATAAGGAATCCTGATGGCTTAAATGGGGCATTGGGGAAGGGTACGTGCAGCCTGATACAGTTGGTCGTCCTGCACGTAAGAATACCTGCTCGCTCCTGTATCAGCAGTTCACGTACACGGCTCAGCGCATGGCACTTTTATAAGTGGACCCCTAGTGTCGCTTCTCTGACACAACGTGGAGAGAGCGACAGAAGGGGAACGTCTAGGTTACGTATGTAACCTCCGTTCCCCGATGGAGGGAACGAGACGTTGTGTCTCCCCTGCCACGTCGCTGAGCCGAACCATTTCCGGCTCCTCAGAAAAATCCTGAATGAACTCCCGAAATACTGGGTGCCAACTATCATTGGCCTTTTTTCATAGTTCAGAGGTGAATATCGGTGCTCAAGAGAGACCCCTAGTGTCGCTTCTCTGACACAACGTCTCGTTGCCTCCATTGGGGAACGGAGGTTACATACGTAACCTAGACAATATTTCACCTGTCTCTGTGACAGCTCTAGAAAGCAGCAAAATAATTGTCTGCGGGCCACGGTCAATGACGCTTTCTGCCGGTCAGTAATTTTGCACGCTCTTATTGTTACACATTCATCAGAATCGCAAGCTCATTTGACTCTCCACTCCCTCTCTCCAGACTATTAAACAAACGCACCTGCGGCTCATCTCCATGTAATCAAGAACACAATATATACCCACCTCTGTCAGTAAAACATTGTCTAGTTTTGAATCTGCCCTATAAGACCGCACTGCTTCCACATAGTGTATATTCTTTTATTTTCCTTTGTGGAATATTGTGTTTCTCTCGTATACTCCATCGTAGATTATATTCAAGTTCTCAGCTAAGTGCCCGTTTGTCATTATTGTTTGTTCAGTGGAATTTTCATCTACTGTTTGTCATCTGTCTGCCATTTGATGCTGCTATTCACTGCTGTGCCCATTATCTGCCAATGCTTCCATAAATAAAAGTACAACTACTTGTGTATTACTTAGCATGACATTTATAGTATTTTCTATAGTATTTTTGTAAACTGAAATAAAATAAATATTTCTAAATAAATGAAAAACGCAAATGAAACTAACAACAGTTATTACATTAACTGAAATAAAATTAAAATGATCAAAAATAAAATATCATTTTCATACTCAGTGAGCTCTCCTCACATAGCAGAAAAAATGGACCTGTGTGTGTGTGTTTGAGATATGTTCATCTTCAGAGCCGCAGAGACATACACTACTGGGCTGTTTAGATTAATACCTGCAGGTGGTTTTGTGGCATGTAAAATACATGTGGTTAGCTGATACCTGAAAGACTGATATATGAAGATGACTCGGACATGAATTATGGATGGTAGGAAATATTTATTTAAAAACAAGTATAAAATATTATTCATAATCTTCTATAAAAATGTTCAGGTCCTACTGTGGCGAATGCTTGCATCCTGGGGAAACAGATGCATTACTATGGCAAAGGTGCTAGTGTGTTAGCGTTAGCATGTGTAAAGTGCACATAATCTTATGCAAATATCTTACTGTCAATCATCATCAAGTTGTTATAACAGCTTCTTTTACTGATTTCATGTGGATTGAATTCATGGAAGGAAGCAGAAAGTATAATATTTCTAGAATAGTCCAGTTTCAGATACAAAACTGTTCAATAAACCTATAGAAATACCAGTGATCACTTGGAAAATATTGACAAACCATACATTTTCATAATCATCTATATATTCAAGACATCTTTCATCAGACTAAACATAATTTTTTTGCTTTTCACAGAGTTTACACATATGGTGCCGAATGAGATCTGATATAACATGCTTTTTTCTTCATGTCCATATTTGGATAATTTCTTTGCTGCAGCGGCTTCTGGCTTCGTGGTTGAATGGATAACATACTATATTTAACAGACGACCACGGATTACAAGATTATACGAGACACGTATCATATGCAGTATAATTATGATACGACCCCGTCAGTACAGTGAGCCTCAACAGTTTAACAAGATTTCATGTTTAACTTGTATTTGAGTTCATTTGAACTTTTCACTTTTATACTTTTGATTAGCTTGTGTTTGGTTATTTGAGACTATTTTTTATCTCAAACCATAATGCTATTGTTATTATGCACAAGTATGTGGAGTCTAAGTAAACTGTGCAAATATTCAACTGCTTCATTTTACTTTAAGTGTATTGTGTAAGTTTGCTAAGCTAAAATTCAAATGTCGTGCTTTGTTTTACACTCTAGAAGTGTTCTGTTAACTCTCAAAACTGTAATTACTCAAATTAAAACTGAAACTAGAATTTTTTGTTTACAAAAAAAAACTAAACTAAAACTAACGAAATCAATGAAACAAAAATGCATGTTAATGCAACAACAGTTACTTACACGCTGAGAGGTTGCCAGGCAGGCCACTGTGCCTTCATCTTGATGACAGTCAAGACATCGTCACCCTGTGTGATAAAACACAGAACAGAGATTCAGTTAATCATCGTGTGATACTGCGATATGTGATTTTGCTTAATTAATGCACCAAGTTGCAACATGGATTTATCCCAAAAACAGCATCCAGCCTAAAATGCAAAACTTTGGTGGAAGAATTGTTTATTCTGATTATTAAAACAATAACTTTATTGTAGATTTTGTCTTATGTCATAATATTTTTATGAACTGGAGGCAACAGCACTAAGCCTCAAGAAGCCATGCACAACAGTGATTTTCAACATGGGTAAGGGTTGATCTTAGTCCCTAAAACCCCCTTAACAATGGTAAAATCACATATTAATGACTTATTCCTTTACCAAACTTTCCAGAGAAAATGTTTTTAAGCCCTAATGAAAATAAAACAGGATGATGATGACAGGAAGAGCGATAAAATGTCTTCACTCAGACCAACAAAGAAACGTTTGAATCAACATCTCTTTCTCTTGACAGGACGTGATGAATGACGCTTTATTTGCCTTCCTGCTGATGTAGACATGTCAGAATCTCATAAAAGCTGTATAAATATTTCTTCAATGGGCTACAGAACGCAGGCCAGTAGTGTGTGTGTGTGTGTGTGTGTGTGTGTGTGTGTGTGTGTGTGTGTGTGTATAAGGTTTTCATTAACGACTGTCACAATGGAACAGAGGTTTTAACATTGCAGGTTAAAGGTCATCATTCTTTATAATGCAGTGACATAATACTTTGTCTTCTTAGTTGTAATGCAGTAATGCACCAGCTTGAATTCTACCATCTCATCACATATTGCTCTTTTAAACCCAGAACACAATCCTAGATTTGCATTTCCAGAAGAAAATATCAGAGCTTGCATTGCAGTAAATTAATAGTGTTAAAGTTTTGGGTAAGTTAAGGTTTCAGACTTCAGTTCTGTGCAATTGAAATGCTATATGAAAGCTGCCTTGCTGTTGTCATGATATTCAACACAGCTTATCTGTCGACTGAGCACGAGAATCAACATACAACATAGTACCATCTCTGTAGTGTAAAGGCAGCTGGAGAAAGAGTCTAGAAAGTAAAAAATGATCACAATGGAAATATTACGGTTGCAACAGCATTGTCGGTTTTAAATGCTGAAAACAATGTGAACAAAAAATCAATAGGTGAATTTCCAACTCCATCTCATGACCTGTTTGGGGTGTAATCTGATTAAAATAAAGTGTTGGATAAGAGGATAGCTATAATTACATGCCTGTATTGTATTGCTCTGACATTCTGTTTGTTGATTGGTTGGTGTCTATGGGAATAGTATCTTTTCATACAAACCAAGTCCTACAATAGACCTATCTTCCGATTTCACCATGCCATGCAAATTAATACAAGATGTCATATGTCTAATTTTAAAACTTTACATTTCTTTAAAAAGTATAAAATAAAAAATAAAAAAAAACAACAACAACATCAACATCAACAACTCCATAACCGTTTTGCGCTTAATTACACAAGTTTAATTGTTTTTAGGGTTTAGATAGACTTGAAAAACAGTTCATTAGTCATATGGACTACCTTTATGATACGTTTCTGGTGCTTTTTGAATCTTGAAAGCTCCAGCCCACATTCATTGTAATTGGATGGAAAGAAGCAACCTCTACATTCTTCATAATTCATAATTCTCTCTTCTGCGCTAGCACCTATACTACTCCAGCCACCTTCAGAGAATGTAAATGTACATGTACGTAACTCTACACCCAAACACAAACCCCAACCCTAAACTTTACTGTTAGTGTAATGTCTAATGGGGAATGCTGCTTGTCATAATTCAGCTGAATGGGGTTGATTTCAGGTTACGTTCATTTTCAGAAGGAACATGTTGATTGATTATGTTGCAATTACAGTTTAACATTTTTTTAATACAACAGTTCGACAAACAATTAAATAATACTTAATAACTTACATTTCAATGTATTCCATTTCTGCCAGCAATAATAGTTCCAAAGTTGCGACAGACTTTGACTGTGCGGAGTGCTTGTACGCTGCCTGTACATGCTCATTGCCAACCAGAATATGAAAACGTAATATTGTAATAAAGAGCATTTTCTTACTCTTAATGATTTTTGTTTTATTTATTTAATAAAACAACAACAACAAAAACAAGCAACCCCCTACTTAATAAGTATTGCAGTACATTTATTTATCTACTTACAAAAACGCATTGTTATGCAACTAAACTCCTCATTAAAGAACTTCACAATTAACATGTATTTTCATTCATTTATTTGTGTATCTACAGCTGAATTTGCCCTCATCCACACCCACTCCAGCACCATCCACCACCACCCACCCATCCTTGTGTCACTCACTCACTCACTCACTGTTTAGGGATGCTCGTCTCTCCCTCAGTTTCTGATAGAGGGTGATATCATAGGAAGATTCTGAGAATGAGGCCAAAGAATGAGCTAATTACAAGCTTTAGTAATTCCAGCAGGTTGCAATATAATTGCCTTATAAGTATGGATGGGTATCGTTAGGATTTTACTCTGATCAATACTCTATTGGTTTCTTTTTATCAATTGTTAAATGATAAAAAATATATTATTTTTTAAAAGAATGCTGTTTCTAGAGTAGCAACAGTAATGTTTACAACAGCAAAGTCACTGTATAAACTCAATATCTCACTGGAAACAAATCTAAAATGTCAATAAAATAATTGTATCCAGTGGCTGTGAAGAAGGCAGGGAAAGCTGTCATCAAGGGGCTGTGTTTGATGTCAGTCAAACTGCGCACATGTGGGTCACCGTCTTTGTTGCCTACATAGCGCCGGGGGAAATTGCGATGTTTATTTTTAATTTAGATATTTGTCATCTAAAAAAAAATTTACTTCTCAGCATTGGTAACGTGTCCCACATTAAAATAACTACTCTTTGTCCCATATTTGGTTTGTTGGGATCTGGCCACCCCTTGTGTGTGTGTGTGTGTGTGTGTGTGTGTGTGTGTGTGTGTGTGTGTGTGTGTGTGTGTGTGTGGAGTGCAGCTCCGAAACAGAGTAGAGAGGCTGCAGCAGCATTATTATAATTTACACCAAAACGTTAAAATGAACCGTAATGTAGGAGCCTATAAATACTACAGCCATTAATAATTTAACACAGGGGCCCATTTATTACCGGGTTTTGGTACCCATCCCTACTTATAAGGGCATTTATATATATATATATAATATTTATTTCTTATCTATTTAAGTGAATGTGCCAACGTTGTTTAAAGGTTAAGCTAGCTAGCTGCAGTTTTATTTGCTAGTCTACACTAGCTCCTCGCACGTTCCGGTTCGCCTGTCATACCTAGTGCTTCATGCTTGGCAAAAAATTTGGCCAACGCCTCTCTGCTTCTTTCGTTCACTCTCTGTTTGCTCACTTTTCTTTTTATGCCCCTGATTTTAGCCTTTGGTGAGGCATTTTAGTCAGTCCCCTCTTTGCACAACGCACATCGTGTGTGTTCTGCACATCTGATTGGCCAGGTGTTTCGACCGAACCATTTTCACAATAACAGCGGGGGGATGGCATCAGAATCAAATGACAAGTTGAAATGTGTTTTAATGATAACAATTAATGTATTTATCATGTAAATACATATACATTCTATTTTCGGTGATATAAGTCAGTAAGTAAAATTGTTGTGCTTGATCCCATTAAGCGTCAACTATAGACCTTTGCATGGGCCCCCCTGGGCCTTTGACCCCCCCTGACGGCGGGCATGGTCACTGAACGAATTAGTGAATAAAACCAAAAATCAACGATGAACCAAAACCCCACCACTATTTGGAATGATACAAACACGGAGAATGGGGTGAAGCTCCATTGTATCGGTGGTAAACCATTTTTTTAATTGAATGATTGGCTTTAAAGGCAACTATCCAGCCAGGACTGTTTATTCAAATCAAAGCCAGAATTGCCTCTACAGTTGTGAGCGGACAGATGCGCTGCCTCTGGCTGCCATATGAGGCCATGGCTCTTGAGTTGAGCCAGAAAAAGAACCATACTCTTGTGTTATTATGAAAAGCCATCTGTCATTGGGTAAGCACCACACAGTAGGCTCTGAACATGTCCATACTAATCACTTATTCCTAAACAACAAAACAAGTACCTTGTTCTATTACTCCTCCATGAACTGTTATAGATTGTATGACTCTCTCAAAGGCCACAATGTGTTCTTGGCAGACATTCCTCAGCAGCTCCTAAAGATGATTGCCAGATGTAATTGCACTTTGGTGGTGTATACATTCAACCAAGGAATTGACTCTACTGTTTTTTGTATTTGTTAATATTTTAAACGTATATTGAGGGTTATTTTGTTTATAAGAATAAAGAAAGTCATTCTGAAAGAAATTAATACATTTCAGAAACTAGAAAGTATAAAGAATGAAAAAAGCAAACAGTGAGTAATGAAGCATAAAGTGAATCTGGATTTGAACCGAGAGTTTGCTTTCTATTTTCATTCCTTTTTTCCCTATCAGGACACCAAACATAAATGAAGAGAAGTCTTGCCTTCAATATACTCTGAGCACTACAATGCACTGTGAACAGCAAACTTTATGATTCAACTCTTCACGGGAGAGAGTGAGACTCCTCATTATGTTCACTCATACTGGAAGAACAAATGGACTTTTAGGGACTGTCGGTGGACACAACCACAGAGGGATTCCAGAACAATTGCAGATAATGTGGAGGTACTCTGAATGGAAATGATATTACATTTCTAGATGAAAATGGAAATATTTCTGAGTATCCTGAGACATCAAATGAACCAATGGGTCTCCCAAAGGATATTATATGAAACGCACACACATTTTTATAGGCTCATTTTGGTTGATCTGCTACTTTGGATGCTCTCTAATTCAGAATATACTGTACAGTTGGGTTCAAATATCTACATAGAAAGTCTACATAGGTTTTCAAATCTCACTGACACCTGGAAATAAAAAAAGAAAGTTTTAGGATGTTGTAAAAGGAATAATACATTTATATAAGACAGATCTGACATTGACCACAACATTGATCATGTGCAGAAAAGGTATTGAATTATTATGGAATTAGTAGGTTGCTGCATTAATTGCTCAGAAAATGGGATCTCGTCTTCATAAAACGACACAAGTATAGACAAACACAATGTGCTTAAACGATTACAATTGTTTGTGTGTTTTTGGCTTATGTTTTTATTAAACACATCCCATTAAACATTATCAGTGGTGAGGAAATAGTATGTGAATCCCTAGGCTAAATATGAAAAAAAGCTATTTATAGACAGGAGTTGGCAAACCTGACATTCAAGTTAATGAAATTAAATTAGAGGTGTGGGTTAGAGCTACTTTGACTTTCTGAAAACGCTCAAATATTTTGAGTTTCCTATTCACAAGAAGCATCTGCTGACGTGGACCTAAAGAGATCTCAGAAGACCTACAATCAAGAATTGTTGCTTTGCATAATGAAAGGTTACAAAGTTATCTTGAAAAGCTTAGATATTCATCTGTCCACAGTTTGACAGATTTTCTATAATTGGAGACGATTTACTACTGTGGCTACTCTCACTAGAAGTGCCAAGATGACTCAAAGGGCACAACACAAAATGCTCAAAGAGGTTAAAAGAACATAGTGTGACAGCTGAAGGAATCATTGGAACTGGTTAACATCTCTGTTCATGGGTTTACTCTATGGAAAACATTAAACAGCAATAGTGTCCATGGCAGGACACCACGAAGGAAGCTGGTGCTGTCCAACAAAAACATTGATGCGTGCCTGAAGTTTGACAAAGACCACCTTGGCACTCCACAACACTATTGGGAAAAGGTTTTGTGGACTGATGAATGTATGGTTTAATTGTTTGAGAAGAAAACACATCAATGCATATGGCATAAAAGGGGCACCGAATGTCAACAATATAACATCATCCCAACGGTGAAGTACGGTGGAGGATGCGTCATGATTTGGAGCTGCTTTGCTGCTTCGGGGCCTCGACCACTTCATCATCGAGGGAAAAATGAATTTTCAAGTGCATATAGATATTCTGCAGGATAATGTCAGGGTGGCTGTGTGCCAGCTGAAGCTTAGTAGAAGTTGGGTGATGCAGCAGGACAATAACCCTAAACATCGAAGTAAATCCACTGCAGAATGCTTCAAAAAAAGAAAATACTCCTTTTGGAGAAGCCCAGTCAGAGCCCAGAACTTAGCCCAATAGAGATGCTCTGAAATGACCTCAAGAGAGTCATTCACACCAGACATCATAAGAACATGGCTGAGCTGAAGCAGTTTTGTAAGGAAGAATGGTCCAAAATTCCTTCTGAACATTATGCAGGTCTCATCCGCAGCTATCGGAAACACTTGGTTGAAGTTATTGCTGCAGGAGGATTGGCCAGTTATTAAATCCAAGGATTCACTTACTTTTTTCCACAGCACAGCACATAGAGGTACCAAAAAATGTCATGTTGCTTCAGATATTGTGTTTTCAATCTCACATTTACTTTTTATGACACTATCTCTTAGGTTTAGGTTAAAGGTTTAGGGTAGGGAGGTTGGCTTTGTATAGTTAAAACAAGATAAAGCACATTAATCTTAAAAAAACTAATCTGTTTGGGAGACTATTTAACTAGCTTTTAGCACCACACAGTGTAACTGCTGCGATACATGTGACAGTGACAACTGCCCCACTGGCGGTGATGTGCAAATTAATGTATCAACTTAACCTGAAAGAATTGAATGAAATAAGCCTATATATGAGTAATAATAATAATAGCCTATAATGAGTATAGAGAAGAATTAGGCTAAATCCCTAGTTAAAGTTCAGCTGTGCATTTTCTTCTCTGTCTGTACAGATGTAAGTGGTAATATTATATTAATGTAACCAGAAGTTTGCAACTCTTCACTGGTAGTGGTGAACCTGCAGCCAACCTTTTGCAACAATGAAGAGTTTTTCGCAAAACTCATTTGTGACAAGTATGCAAGAACTCTTGATTTTGTAAGGGTAATTATCTTCATGATGTGCCTTTTCCATCTCTTCTATTTTTGTCAGTAATTTCGTTGGCTGTACATGTTTTTAGTGTGGCTGGAAACATCATATCTTCAGTGAGGTCCTCTCTTAAACTGGACAATGTTGGGGATTTTTGTTCTGTCTAAAAAAATTTAAAACTTCTGACAGTTCAAAAGCTTTCAGCCAAGGAAGGACCAGACATTTTAATTATTGTCCATCTGTTTACTGATATTTAGTTGTGTTTAATATTCAAGTTTAGCTATATTTTGAGATTCTGAAATATTTTGATGCTTACATGTTACCAACGTATAAAATAGGCTATTGGTGCAATATCAGTGCAATAACAATTGCTACAGAAACAGCCCTAGTCATGATGAACTACGTAATTTCAATTTGCAAAAATGTTGCCACATCCACATAAGTTTCATGATATCAGGCTGCGTTCCTCTGGCTGCTTTCAGAGCAGTTCCCATTCCTCTGGGAAAGCTATCTTCTAGAATCTGAAACATGGCTGCAGGGATTTACTTTAATTGAGCTTCAGGAGCATTTCTAGGGCGGACACAGCTCACAAGCTAAGTTGTTTGAAGGCACTGAGGTCACCTTACAGATGAACCATACCTTTTCATGCTGCCATGGGAACCGGCTTTTCCTGAACATCCTGAACAAGCCATTTCTGCATGGACATCATAGTGTAACAATCACTTTTCAACACACTATTGTATTGTTTTATAATAATAGCACTCTTGTTTGTGGTATATTGCTTCATTAATATTAGTGTTATTATCATTTATTATTAAAATATACTATACAGTTGTAATATATTTCTGTTAAATTTTTTCCCAATTTCAGGCCTCTAGCTTTTATTTTTATGTTTGGTTTCACAGAAGCGTCACTTTCTTCTTCTGACAGATTAACAGTTCGTTACATGGCCCAGTTTGATCGTTAAAGCGCAAATGCTGGGATTTAATTCAATAAATATTTTATATAGGCTACATGTGTGGCGTGCTTCACAGTGGATTAGTGCTCTGTTTTTTCATCTCATACGACGCTTATGATTCTCATAGTCTGTGCGGTTTCCAGTGTATGAGCGGTCTGCTTCACACATTCATTTAAAGTTCGTGCAGCTCAAAGGCAGGCTAAAAATTGCAACATTTCACAGTTTAATAATCACACTAGGACATATCATGATTTTAATTAGATTGATTGGTCCACTGTGAGAGACATAATCTAAAAAAAAAATCCAGAAATCACAATGTATGATTTTTTAACTATTTATTTGTATGATACAGCTGCAAATAAGTATTTGAACACCTGTCTATCAGCTACAATTCTGACCCTCAAAGACCTGTTAGTCTGCCTTTAAAATGTCCACCTCCACTCCATTTATTATCCTAAATTAGATGCACCTGTTTGAGGTCGTTAGCTGCATAAAGACACCTGTCCACCCCATACAATCAGTAAGAATCCAACTACTAACATGGCCAAGACCAAAGAGCTGTCCAAAGACACTAGAGACAAAATTGTACACCTCCACAAGGCTGGAAAGGGCTCACGGGAAATTGCCAAGCAGCTTGGTGAAAAAAAGGTCCACTGTTGGAGCAATCATTAGAAAATGGAAGAAGCTAAACATGACTGTCAATCTCCCTCGGACTGGGGCTCCATGCAAGATCTCACCTCGTGGGGTCTCAATGATCCTAAGAAAGGTGAGATTGTGCATTTCAGTGAAAAAGGAGTAACAGAGCACATGCTCAAATAAGCGTGTGAGCATTTAAAAGCAGCCGTGTGTCATTCTGATTAAGTCGGTGCTTGGTGCTAATGGTACTGCACAAACACTGGTATCGTGACATCTTTTTTTACTTTAGTACAGACTTGTTACTGAAGTACCGGTAATTTTGACAACACTAATGCCATTTTATGCCATGTTGTTTATAACAGTTGTCAGTTGACTGTGCTGTTGACTTTTACATCTGCTTCCGCTCGATGTTGGTCTCAATTAAGCTCATTTGGTACCTTTGGAGAGCAGGATTTTGGAAAGAAAGGCCATGGCTAATACAATGTTTCAGATTGTGGAAATTCTGGAGCAGCTAAAATTGCTTACAGCACTTTTGATGCTCTATTGAGCATTAAATCAACAAAACCTACCTTCCTACCCTGAATCTTAAAGGAATACTCTGGGTTCAATACAAGTTAAAATAATTTGACAGAATGTTTGGCATAATGTTACACTGAGGCACTTACAATTTTAGTGAATGGGGCCAATTTGTGGTGGGTTTAAAGGCAGAAATGTTAAGCTTGTAGTTATATAAAAGCTCCTGTGTTAGTTCCTCTGTTAAAACTCATGAATTATTTGAGCTGTAAAGTTGTTAAATCATAGTTTTTATGGTCGTTGTAGGCGTCATGTCAACAAAGTTGTAAAATTGGATATAACTTTACACATAAAGTGGTAGTAAGCAATGTTATCTCACTAAACTCATGTTGAATGAGTAGTTTGATGTTAACAAATTGGCCACATTCACTTCCATTGTAAGTGCCTCACTATAACCCAGATTTGTGCTTAGTTCTTAAAAAAAACTAATTATTTTTGTGGTAATCAACATTGCCAAAAATGCTGTTGATTAAACCCAAATTGTATCGAATCCTGATTATTTTCATAAAAAGCAAGTCTGAGATGAGCAACCACCACGTCATTATCTGGTACTTTTTTTACACTTTTGTCTCACTATCAACTGAAATGTTCTTCAGGACACATATTGTACAGTGTGTTGTCTTTACACTGTCCCTGAGCTCGGGAGTAAATGATGCAGTGAAATTTGTGGCATGCACTTTTAATTGTATGAGGGGGTGAATATGTATCTCTTAGGAAACAGTTTTAACAGTCAGCTCATTTTAATTCTTAATGAAACCTTTTATGAGGAGCTCAAACTCAACCTTGCCTCTAATTGGAAGCTCCTTGTGGGAAATCTTTAGGAAGACTGCATATATGCATTTCCCTGCTCACTCAACAGCGTCATAAATAAAGGTTTAATCTCCACAAGAAGCAGGTGCTGTGGTTTTTAGGACTCATTGGAAGAATTAAGTCTTGCATTCCTTGGCGACAATAGCACAAGAGTGCCACTTCTCTCTTCTATGTGTTGTGATACGAGTAAAGGGGCAAAACCTTTCTGACGTCAGCTGTGCGGATCATCCAGGTTTATTGGCCAGCTTCACTCAGCAAACTTCTTTCACTTACAGACCACAAAACAAGAGCATTAATTCCAAGGCAGCAGCCACTTGGAACAGTGCCATATCAGGCCCACGTAATATCATATTGAAAAATAAATATGAAAGAGGTGAGAAATGAATTTTGGTGGGTGGAGTTGAAGACAAATTCAGATTTGTTTTAGGAGCGCATGTGCAAATACAGGGAGTGGGTTGAGTTAGTGAGCAAATAATGATGGCCAAAAATTGTTAGTAACAAATTGTTCAGAGGCAGTTTAGGAGTATCTTCTGTCCACTAGTCACGTGATGGATAAACTATGATCGTTGACTTTAAAGAGCAAGACATGCCACTTTGAAGGCATTTAACAACAACAGTAAAAGCAGCATCCAAACGCCTCCTCCTCTCTGGGGAGGAACGGACCATTTAACTCTCTCTTGTTCTAAGTGCTAAGTGCACTCTGACAGCCAACAAAATGCTTATTGGCAAGAAAAAGAAGAATATCTCAGACAGTGATAACTCTCTGAAGTGGAATCTGGTGGAAAGACAGTTACAATGATTTTGGAACTTTTTTCATAGGGGATTATAAGATTGTTCTTCACAGCTAATGCTCACGTTTGACCTTGATGATTTTGCATTAATGTAGCATAGTGACAAAATACATACAACATGATCACATAAGAAGTCAATATGTTGCTACTGAATGTTCCAGTAGCTTGACATCAACACTATCAGACATTTTTGTATCTGTTCAAACATTTTGAACATCATAAGTTTCCCTTTTAATGTGGCATGACCAATAGCATGTTGCATCAGCAGAGTCCAGAGACCTGGTTTCTCGTCCGGTGTTGAAACCAGAAATTAACCACAGTCACATAATCAGTGACGAGCACATTTCGGTGATTCCGTTTTTCCTCTAAGATTACATTTTTATTCCACTGATGGTTAGGTTTTGTGTTGGGATTTGTTGTGTAGAGTTAATAAAATATGCATTCTTCTTCATTGTATTACATAATTTACAACAAAATATGACTTGCTTTTGGTGCCCCTCTGTGGACATTACACCTGGTGGCTAGTGGTGGAAAGAGTACTGCAAATATTTAATTAAGTATAAGTGTTACTACTGAAGAAAAGCACTTCATAATTAACTATTACAAGTAGAAGCAAGGCTGTTTCTATTAGTGTGAAAGGTGGTGACAATTCCAGGGGCCCACTGCCCAGAGGGCCCACAAAAACTTTAGTATTTCACTATAAGCCCCTACATACACTATGACTAAATGATCATAAAGATACAGCTTGTATGCCTAAGAATCCCAATGATTGCTTGAACTTAATATAAATTACTTCAGGATAACAAACAAATGAGCAAGTCAACAAACTGGAGAGTCACGCCTTAACCAGTGTACACCAACAATCAGCATTCACAACATTGAAGATTTTCTGAGAACAGTATTTCCACTATTGCAAACCTACATTACGAGTCAGATGCAAAGTTAAAAAAACGTAGCGGAAATGACTGGAGACTGAGGTTATGTCCACATTAATCAGGATACATTTGAAAACGGTGTTTTCATTTTCGAAACACTCTGTTCCACACTGCTGTTTTCAAGAGTTTACCAAAAGTTGCTCGTCCACACTGAAATGTATGTAAGGAGCAAAAAAGGACTAAAAGCAAAATGTCCTCACTGTCGCCGGACAGCAATTCAGAGTAAACTTCCCCCTTCCTTTGAAGGAATGCAATGTGTCACTGATCGCCACTAATTGTTTTCACATGTAAATGAGCTTTGTGGCAAACATGCGGCAAACTGTCTATTTTTGCCAAATGTTTGCCGGAGGTTCACCACTACCGACAAAGATTTACAAACTTCTGGCAGACATCCGCGCAAATCAAACGCTCATTTGCATGTGAAAATAAAGAGGGGAAAATTTCCCACAAATTTGTGGAAAGTTTGTGTCTTGTTTTGAATAAAATAAACTAAAATGTATCCCTTTTTCTCCCAATTTGGAATGCCCAAGTCCCACTACTGAGTATGTCCTTGTGGTGGTGCAGTTACTCGCCTCAATTCGGGTAGCGGAGGACAATCTCAGTTGCCTCCACTTCTGAGACAGTCAATCCATGCATCTTATCACGTGGCTCTGTGCATGACACCGCGGAGACTCACAGCATGTGGAGGCTCCTGCTATTCTCCTCGATCCACGCACAACTTACCACACGCCCCATTGAGAGCGAGAACCACTAATCGTAACCACGAGGAGGTTACCCCATGTGACTATATACTCCCCAGCAAATGGGCCAATTTGGTTTCTTAGAAGACCTGGCTGGAACTCGTGACTCCAGGGGTGGTGGTCAGCGACAATACTCACTGAGCTTTTTTGTAAGGGTAAGGAACATTTATCTTTAACAACGCTATCAAAATGAATAGCAGGCACAACAGGGCCACCACAACATGGGCCGCCATCTTGACTGTTTTGGGTTGAATGGATCACATGACTGCATGACAACAAAGATGTTATCTTTTTCAGATATCTCCGTTTTCCCAGTCCACACTACAACATGAAAATTGTGTTTTCAAATGTATCCACTTAAGAGAGCATTTTGAGAGCTCAATTTTCACTGTCAAAAACCCTGTCTCACTATGGACATATGGGCAAAGCATAGAGAACAAGACATTGAAAGACAGAAGAAAGTGTTTTCAAAATAAAATGTATTAGTGTGGACGTGGCCTGAGAAAGACAAACTCTAGAGAGTAAGACAGGCAATCATTTGCTGACTTACATTTCCAAAAATGGAAATAATGTTATGATTACGTGAACATATGTTGTTCCAAGCCCATAGGAATTTCTCTCTTCTGTGGAACACACAAGGAGATGTTAGTGTAATGTTCAGGCAGGGCAGAGCAAGAATGAGCAGGAAGAAGACAAGATGAATGTGAGAACCCAAGTGCAGTTTAATATTCAGTGCCAACAAATCATAATATACAAATCATGAGACTAGTCTTGACTAGAACAACATTACACCAAAACAATACTCAACAAAGAACTAGAGAACATGAGGGCTATAAATACACAGACTATGTAAACAAGATAACCAGGCAACAACCATATGAACCAATCACATAACAGAACTGATAACAAGACTCATGAACACAAACCAATGAGGAGACAGGACTAATAAACCTAGTGGAACAAGAGGGTCATATGACAGTAACATGGCAAGGAACCAATAAGAACTAAACAGGAACAGGAAATCACATGACAGGAACAAGGAACTTTGTTTTCAAAATAAAAGACATGAACAAAGACACACAGTAATGTGACAGTTAGGCTGAATGTTTCCCAGTCATACAATGAAAGTGAATGGTGACTAAGACTAACGTTTTGCTTAACATCTTTTGAGATCCATGGATGAAAGAAAGCCATATGGGTTTGCAAAAGCATGAAGGTGATTAAATGATGACAGTTTAAAGTTGACAAATTTCACAGAAAATGAACAGATGAAATCCTGAAAGAGGGGACCTTGCTGATAAATTAGTTGTCCAGTATCCAGTTATCTAATGAACATAGATAATAATATGTATAATAAAGATAGATATTACGATTATATTTTGAATACTACACATGTATATTATTAATTACCATGGCAACCTGATTAGGAAACACTACTCTATACCCCCTCTAGTGTGCGGGACAAGACATGCCATTTGAGAGTCTGAAATCATTTTTGTAAGCAGATACATGTAGTGTTTATCACAGAGAAGTGATGTGACAGTTTTGAATCTAATTTATTTTCCTTTTTTTACAGAGAAAGCATTCAGCCAAAGCAATGCATACTGAAAAAAAGAAAAAGTAAAAAATAAAAAAGCTAAACTAAAAGGACAGGGGTGCAAAAAAAAAGGACCTTTTTATTTTTAAAAATTGCCATTTAAAAATAAAACTGTTGGAGGATACCTATGTTTTTTATTATTTCTGACAAACAGTCATAAAAGAGGATGTGAATTACACTATTGCAAGTAAATTGCAGAATACAGTATTTACTATAAGGGGGCATAGCATTTGCAACTCAATGCTCACTACACTTCGATACTTTTAAATTAGCTACTTTTTTACTTTAACAAAAATGAAAATTCACTCATCAAGGCAGCAGAAAACAAGCAAAGATTTTTCAAAGAATATCTCATCTCTGTAGGTCCTCACAATGTTTTTTTTTATGACAGGCACTTTTACTCCACTCACACAACATTTTTTGGGGAAGTAACAGTACTTTTACTTGCTTATGATTTTTCAGTACTTTTTCTCAGTGTTGTATTTGAGACCAGTTCATTCAAATACAAGTCCAGGCCTAGGCCGGAGTAGGTTGAGTCCGAGTCAAGACAGAGACCAGAATAGGCAGAATGTCTAAGACAAGACACTTAATGAATGTGTTAGATGTATAATTACATTTTAAACAACTATTGACTCTAGGCTCATATATTATATTCACCTCATATTTTATTTGTTTAAGCTTATGTTGGTTCGAAAATATTACTAGTCGAGAACAAAAATGAAATAAAGGCCACATCCAAGGTTAAGTAAACACAATTCTATTACAATTATGTCAGCGAAAAACTCAAATTCAAGGTGCAAGCTGCCTAAGTGGCTTTGCAATGTGAAACAAACTATCAGTTTCAGCGTGCTATTATTCAATTCATTGTAAGTGAAGTAAAAAAGTGTGTTATACAAAATACAGTATTACTGTTCTATAACAATAATGGATTAAATGTGAATGTTTAAACATAAAGTGAATATAAACCTTTACTTTCAATTTGTTTACACTTTCCTCAATAGCACTATTATATTCCATTCATTATGAATCAAGTAAGCATTTCTGTTTACCTCTGCCTGCAGAATTTCATCTCGAGGTACACCCAGAAACCTCAAATATTTTTTTTTCTCCCAAAACAATACCAATCCATTAAATTCTGATAACGTTGAGAGAAGTTTTGTTTTATTTTATTTTCAGTATGTGTAGCATTCATAGAACTAATGGCAAAATAATATGTAAAAGACTTGGTAGTCCAAACATGGTTCTGTGCTTTTGTGCGTTTAGTGTGAACAACCCCTTATTTACATGATACAGCACCGGCAAACCAAACCGACTCAAAGGAAAGATTCTTTTGTGAATCGGGCATCACTAGTTCTGATTCTACACAGCCGACAGAAGTAAGTTGAAACATGTCATTATGAGGCAGTACGGAAGCACTATACTTCTGTTCCTAAAAACTAGAAGAACTAATATCTAAAAATGGCAAAGTCTGCCAAACCTTGTGCTGTCAATTCGGCGACAGTAGGTGGAATCTGGCAACAGTAAAGCAGCTTTTTCATAGTATACAACAGACGATAGACCAGAAGTCTTTCATTTCCAATGGAGAGTCGCAGGGTGTTGAGTGGGTTTCCGAACGTCTCCGAATGCGAGATTTTCGGATACGATTTGAGCTTTGTTGCGTTACGATTTCAGCTGCGTTGAAATATTTAAACTCGTGCAACTAGACCGTATGCGACCACCTGACTGGAAGTGATGTATTCCTGCAAAACTGTTGATATATCTGTAAGATATATCAACAGATTTTTTTCTAAACACATGCTACTCAATTATGAATGTGGAAGTCAGAAATTATTGTTTACGTTACATATATATTTCAAAAAGCTTTATATTACAGTAAATGTTTGATTAAATGTGTACATTTATTTATCATTATTTCTGCACATTAAAATATAACTATATTAATAATAAATACTAGAGAATATTAATCAGAATTGTATTGAATTAATTCATCTGCTCAACAAAATCCTACACAGTAATGTCATTCTGAGGTCAATTTGGTAGCTTCTCCCTCAATGAATAAAATCCGTTGCAAGAAAAATGACACTTCATCACGACTTCCACCAGGGGGAGAAATACGACAGTTGTATGCAAATGTTGGAGACAGTGAGGACAGCTTCAGTTCTTCAATAAAAATTGGTGTTTGTTTAACAAAATGTAAAGCCCTGCCCCCAGTGGCTGAAGTGGGAAGTCTTTTTTAAAGTATGGGTACTTGTGGGCTCCACTTTCCCGATGAAATGTCCACAGAATTGCACCAAAGCGTATGTATAGTGATGTAATACGGCGAAGAGGAATGCATATTTTATTAACTGTACACCTTAACCCAAACCCCAACCCTAAACCTAACCATCAGTAAAGTGAGTAAAAATGTAACCTCCATGTCACGCTTGTCATTGATTGTGTAAATGCCATTAATTCCTGGTTTCAACGTGAGACCTGAACTCGTGTTTCGGATCAGTCACACCACAGGAAAAAGTACATTCAAACTGATGCAATAGTGTCTGATGGTAGATGGCGCTTGTCAGTAACTCGACAGAATGGGGGAGAAAAATGCAGAGAAAAACAGCCTTAGCTGTCCAAAACAAAATGAATCAAGAAATTTAGCTGACTATTGTGTTACTTCAGAAAACTGTGGGCTGACTAGAACACCAGCTGTACTATATTGTAGGTAATTGTGTACAAAGACAAGTTTTAAATGCCAGAATTCAGCACTAAAATTATAAAAAGATGGGCGTGTAAGACTCTGGAGAAAAACAAACGAAACATCTAGGACTGTCAAACTTCCTCCTTCATTTTGCAGGGCGTCGAGATTTTCTTGTCATGGGTAGCAATTAAAGTGACTCATACGGCTTCTGTTTTATTCTCAATATGGACATGGTAGGTTTATAATAATTGAAAAGTACATGGAAGCACCTCTTGAGATTTGTCACACATATTTTAATGATTGCACAACAGGACAGCCAGAGCTAAATCACGTTCTACTGCCATCAAAACCATACGGCACATAAAACATTTTCATATTGCAGAGTCCATCAAAAGTAATAGAATGCTCCGATATAATTTATAGCATCAGGGAAGAAAACCCATACCATCCTGTTTATATCAGTGAGTGCTAAAAGCACAAAGGTCTTGAAGCATATCACAGCTTTAATATGGATGACATGACAGAACTGTCACAGTAGCAGTTTTCCTGCATGCTGATTTCAAAACATGACAGAGAATATTCAGTACGTTAACACACCGTGGCTTCATTGTTACTCAGGAAGTGAAGTAGTTCTGACAACCTGATTCTAATTTGTTGTTTTCCTATTCAAGCTTCAATCCACATTATGTATTGCCAGTGACAGAAAAACAAGGGGGAAATACTGTTGGGGGGACACGCACTCACTGTTTTCTGCACTGTCACTCTTGTTTTGACATGTATCGGTGATGATTGTATTACAATTAGCAATGTCAGATTCATGAATGAATCATTATTTTGAGATAGATCTTTTCAATTAATCAATTGGACTGGTTAACAAGCTCAGTTTGAACTATTCATTCATGAATCCTCTTGACTTGGTCTGGGGTGTGTTTTCCATACAACTATGTATCTCACTGCTTAACCACATAGTATGATGCATTAAATAGCTAGTCATGATTGTTTGCCAAAACCATAAAAACTGTTGCTTATCCGTCATTGGAACAATGCTGGTTCAACAATATACACCGATTAGCTACAACATTAAAACCACCTGCCCTCCAGGAGAGTCGCGAGTAGGAAACCAGGGCGTGCTGAGTGACTCCAGCCAGGTCTCCTGGAGGGTAGAGTCATGGGGCAACCTCCTTGTGGTCACTATGATGTGGTTCTCACTCTCGGTGGGGCATGTGGTGAGTTGTGTGTGGATGCCGCGGAGAATAGTGCGAAGCCTCCACACGCACTACATCTCTGCGGTAACGTGCTCAACAAGCCACATGAAAATATGCACAGATTGACGGGAACTGAGATTCGTCCTCCCCCACCCAGATTGCGGCGAGTCACTGTGCCACCATGAGGACTTAGAGCACACTGGGAATTGGGGAGAAAAGGGGAGGAATAAAAGCAGCATTCACATTTACCTGCACTGTGTAGCGACAGCAGGATTGAACTGCAATAGTAGGGTTTCCTTCTTATATTACACTCCACTCGAGCACGTATGCACATGCATACTCTTCAAAAACCTAGAAGAACATCTCTTATGCATTTACATTGGCACATAAGCTGTATTCTCCAACAGAAACGTAGGTGTGTTAAACCGCTTTCTCTCATTTCCTTAAACGGTGTAAAGAGAACAGCCCTCGTGTTTCCATGATGTTTTTGAATGTGGCTTTCTGCAAAAACTCCGGAATAAACCGTTTTCTTAAGTACATGTAAACGGGGTCAACAGTAATGACACAATAAAGGATATATATGGACTGAAAGATACAGAAGCTAAGTCAAATGACATTGACACTGCAAACAACAAGAAACTGCTTCAACTTCTTTGATAACATCAAAGAAAATGGAGAGCTGTAGACTGAACTACACAATTTTCGGTGCTGTTTGCAAATGTTCGTTGGACTTATGGTTTCGAGAAATATCAAATCATTGAACTACGTTGGTAATGATGGAAGTTGTCTCATGATGCTTTAGGGAAACGACCCCTGAGCAGTTCAATTCATCATTGATCCAAGAACTGTCTCTTTTTGACATGTTCAACTTGTAATGAGAGCATTTGGAGTGCACATAGGATTTGAGTGATGGGCGAAATGGGGCAAAAAGTAGCGACTCGCGATTGACTTGCGTCAATTTCCCAAAGCCAAGGTAACTCTTTTGTTTATAGATAGCTGGCGAAGTTCACTATGAAAAGGTTAATAAAATGTAATAAAAATGAATAGTGTGTTTGGGATATCATAAAGGCGTCATTACATGAGGAATCAAATTTCCCTTGATCTTTTGACATAGAAGAGGTCATTGCACTATAAAAACATACTGTAAGTTTCAGAACTGCAACCTTCCTCCTTCATATGAAATGAGCATTTATTTATACCAAGATGCAAAAATGTCTCGTTTGGAATTGTGGAACTTGTGACGTCACAATGAACAAATACATCTGCATATGCAACGCCTATTTTTCCATCATTGCACCCTTGGCCCTTTTAATGAGTTTATGATGATTTAGCTAGTATAGTACATTATTTTCTGCACACCTTTTTTCGTCAGGGAACTAGATTACACTAGCTAGCTCATTAAAACTCATATACCATTTTTATTACTCAAATACTATTTTGTCAATATATGTAATTTTTAGCTAGTCTGGGAACTTTTACCTTTTTGTATGTTTTTGTCTGGTGGCATGCACAACACCTCTACAAATTATGGTTAACCTCGCACCTTTTTCTCTCTGCTTTCCTTTTTGGGATATGGGATATGTTTTTTCTGTGCTTTAACAAAGGAAAAACCAGGGGGGAAAGGCAGTCCTAAACTGGAATATGCAATCATTCTCCATAGCGCACTCACTCCAATGTCTTCCTCTCACAGCTTCGCCAACTGACGTATTCGTTACATACAAATCAAGCACCACAATGGAAAAAGAAACCATAACCGTACCAACTGGCCCGGATCAGCACAGAACGGGACGTTTCCACAACAAGAACTGTTCGGCCCTATGGTGGAAAAGAGGCTTTTGTTATCCCAGCTTGATTTGAGAATGTTCCAAAAAGCATGTTGTGTGCTTCAATGAAAGCTTGTGAATCTGATATTTTGTACAAACGTGTAAACATTGTCAGCTCCAACTGTATGTGCTTACATTGAATGACCTGTTGAATCGAAAGTAGAAAAAAATCCTGGATTTTCAAAGTGGTCTTAGACAACTTGGCTTATTTAAGATGATATTGAACAGTATTATTTGTTTGTCTTGATCAGTCAGTATTATTATCAGTTAATTATGCTGTATAATCAGCTCATCAGTAAGCCTTCACATAACTGATATGGCTGTCACTTCACATAGCTGAATTGTGTTTTAAAGGGTGAATCGAGGACTAAAAGTTGCATCCTGTCTGTAACCCCTTTATAAACATTAGACCTGATTGAAAGCCCATCTAAAATTTTAGAGTTCCTTTCTGAGATGCTTTAGCAGCAGGTGAAAGTGAGCACTTTTCCCCACTTTAGATTCAATCAGCCACCCATTTCATCATAGAAGTAATGGTTCCCTGAAACCATCTGTATGAATGACGCAGACCGTTTTATTTAGAGTTCCTTCTATTTGGAACACAAGTGCTCCTGAGGTCAGCTCGCATTGTTATCTCTCTATTTAAATGGAAGTTTTCAAGTCGAGATGAGGAAATCTTTATCACTGTGTCAATGACCTCCAGCAGTGTCATTGCACTGGATTTTTAGTTTTAATCGAGATGGTAAACTTTAAAAATTTTTTACTGTAGTTTGCTTTCAACAAAAAGATTAAGATGTCAAGTAAGGTCCCCAGAAGTTTTTTTGTGGAAAAACTGCATCTCTGCATAGCCTTCTGAAGGATCCCAAATTAAGGAATGAGTGGCTTTTTTAAGCAAAGTTCCTGAAGGCGTCGGTATGGGATTATACACTGAGGAGCCAAAATATTATGACCACCGGCATAGTATGCTGTTGGTCCTCTGCGTGCCGTCAAAACAGCACCAACCAGCCGAGGCATGGACTCTAAAAGACCCCTGAAGGTGTCCTGTGGTATCTGGGACAAAGACATTAGCAGCAGATCCCTCAAGTCCTGTAAGTAGTGAGGTGGAGCTGCTGTGATCAGACTTGTTGGTACAGCACATCTCACAGACACTCAACCGTATAGAGATCTGGGGAATTTGGAGGCCAGGGCAACACCTTGAACACTTCACTGCATTCCTCAACCCATTACCGAACACTGTGTGAAGTGTGGCAGGGTGCATTATCCTGCTGAAAGAGGGCACTGCCATCATCATGAAGGGGTGTACCTGGACTGCAACAATATTTAGGTAGGTGGCATGTGTCAAATTGACGTCCACATGAATGGAACCCAGGGTTTCCCAGTAGAACATTGCCCAGAGCATCACACTCCATCCACCAGCTTGTCGTCTTCCCACAGTGCATCCTGGTGCCACCACTTCCTCAGGTAAACAGTGCACACCGTCCATGTGATGTAAAAGAAAATGGGACTCATCAGACCAGGGGACCTTCTCCCACTGCTCCAAGGTCCAGTTCTGATGCTCACATGCCCTTTGTATCCGTTTTTGATGGTATGGCAGGGGTCATCATGGGCACTCTGGGAGACAGATGGGAGAGCCTTTGTTGCCTTTGCGCATCGATGAGCCTTGGGCGCCCAACATGTGTCGGCAGTTTGAGGTTTGTCCCTCCTCAGATCACTGTTGGTAGGTGCTCACTACTGCTTACTGGGAGCACACTACAAACCTTGCTGTTTCAGAGATGCTCTGACAAGGGCCAAATTCCTATAGCCAGATGACTGGGTCAAAGTCGCTCAGGTCTTTACTTCTGCCCTTTTCTCCTGCATTCAACACGTTGACTACGAGAACTGATTTTTCACTTACCATCTAATCTACCCAGACCTTGACACGTGGCCTTGTTAGAAGATGATCAGCATTATTTGCTTCAACTGTGAGTGCTCATAATACTTTGGCTCATCGTTGTGTACGCTTTGTTCAGCTAATTTCTCAAAGGATTCTTTCAAGAACTATTATGATTCAGACTCTGCATAGAAACATATATTGAAAGATGGAGTAGTATTATCTGAATTGAACACGACAGTAATGCCTGTGAGTAACAAATGTAATACTACTGTTTCATCTGTCTGTGTCTGTTTGATATGCAAGACATTTTTAAATCGCAAAATAAACCATGATCAGGACTCCAAAGCAGAGTGGATAATGCTTATTACACGATTACTTACCAATTAAATATATAATTGCTCACAAAATATTGATATGGTATAATGCAAGCTAGGGGCTGCCATCTCATCTGTCTTATATTGGCAAGGACATTCCATATTTTAGCCAAAATGAATGTATTTGGATGGCTATTATCAATGGAAGCCCCAAACTTCACTGTGAATTTTTTTTTAAAATCAGTAAGTGATTTTGTTGTTGTTGTCTAGTGCTTTCCTGAGCCTATGTCCTACAATAATAATAATAATAATAATAATTTTTCTCTCTCTCAATTTTCTTCAAACAAAAATGTCTCCTCAAAAAATAAAAATATTATATTTTCTCCTCAAGAGACAAGACAAGAATATTATTTATTTATTTTTGCTTGCTAGCTTGCGGTAACAACCTCTCACATGCTCAGTAACAGAGCATGTGAGAGAAGCAGAGCGGTGTGACACTCCACTCAATAACCCACTCCATGCGTTTGCGCTCTGCTCAGCCGCTCACGGCCCAAGCGGACGCTCCGCTCAAGTACCGCTCACACTCACCAGTAAAAAAAAGTGTTCGCTCAAATCCCGCACCTACATTCATTTTCTCTGTAGTATACTTGATTCCAAACCCGTACACAGGCGGGTTGCTACAGTAGCCCAAGCAACTGCCCCTTTGCCCACATGGGCTAAGGTGCCCACCTGGGTGAAATATATAGACTATAGGCCGACATTTATGTAATGTACACATCTGAAATGATGTGATTGTATCTGGTCTACCAGACCGTCATTATAATTTGTAATCTGTTAATTATTTCTCTGTTAGCACATATGTCATTGAACATCTTCACATAATGCCTTAAAAAAATGCAGTTCTTTATTTAATATTTCAATATTTAATTTAATTTAAACAGGTCATCAAACATGCCACTACAAGGGATAAAACATATGTGCGTTGATATGTAATCTTGCATACGTGCAAATTTGCGCTTTTCAGTTTAAACTGGACCCGAGTGATACAACTTTAAAGTTTGTTCGTAGTCGCTTATGGCAATAATGAAAACATGGACTGGTATCAGGAGGTAAAAGTGAAATTCATAATTCATAAATGATTATACTGTAGATTTGATACATGATGTTATTACTGATTTATTGCTATCAGACATTAGATCTGTAATAGGAATCATTTCCCATCCTAATTTTGTGTTCAATTTTAAAGGGTGTACTAAGTTATCCTGAAAAGAGCAGTGAATGTTTTTCTCTTTTTCAGTGTTGTTGCTTTATTAATATTCTCTACAATTTTATATGTACAAATTGAATGCAATCTGAAGGACTGTGGTTATTTAAATAATAATAATTATATTAGTATAGTATGTGTAACGCTTGGTGTCCTAGGAGTCAAGAGGAGACGCAAGAGTAGGAACTTTAAATCATTTAATTACAATAACTGGTGTGGAACAAACACTGGAGTAACATCAAACATAACAATACAATTCAAGGACTGACAACTACTGACAAAACTTGAGCAAATATATACACTTGGAACTTAATGAGGGAATGACATACAGGTGGGGATAACGAGGGAGTGATCAGGGCAGTGACTTCTGGGAAACGTAGTGCAGGAGAGAACTTCAAAATAAGAGTCCTTGAATGTGGTGAAGACAGACTGTGACAGTATGTGCCCCTTTTATTTTTCCTTGATATTTATAAAGCAACATAAAGTGAATCTGGACTTGTGTTCATATGTTGTGCATGCCCTCTTTATATGTACACCATGGTTTAACCATGGATTTAACAAATAAAAAATATTCATCCTGCATAAAGTGAGATTTTATAGTACCATAGATATAGTAGATTAGAGCACAGCAGAACATTGGCGCAAGTGGCAACGTAACAACTGCGAACTAATTAAAGCTTTTATCGTACCGTGAAAATATCAAACAGACAGCCGGACATTGATTGAACACGAAGTGTACACCGTTTCCTCAAGCTGCTCTACATCTTCCTTTAACTCGACACAGTGCCGTGGTACTGTTGAAGCTGATGCATCACTCCAATGAGTTTATTGATTTGGGCAACACTAAGACGAGTCATCATTTTTGAGGATTCCATTCCGCTCGCTAATAAATAAGATTCCGCTTCATACTTATTGACAGTATCACTGTTAGCTAGCAAGCTAAACAAATGTGTTGCCTCTTGAGGAGAAAAAAAAATGAAGGAGAAAATTGTTTTTTGCTCATCAACCATTGAACCTCCCATATTTACTGTTACACGGAATGCGTATTGAAGCAGCCACACAAACACCTGGGTTGATTACAGCTTGATTCAGATTCATTAACAGGATTAATCCTCACATTAGCAGTTTGTGTTAATATAGAATATTTTCATTGTTCTCAGCTTTATATAGCATTATTATATCAGCATATCTTGTATGCCTACTAATACTAAAGTATTTGGGAGCAACAGTATGCCGACTTTGTTCAGTTTTCAAGTGGTCGTAACAACTGTAATATTTTGTTCCCCTTCTGTCGCTCTCTCCACGTTGTGTCAGAGAAGCGACACTAGGGGTCTCTCTTGAGCGCCGATATCCACCTCTGATCTATGAAAAAAGGCCAATGTGAAGTTGGCAGCCGGTATTTGCATGTCCCGCCCCCGGACATACGGGTATTTAAGTGGCGCAAATACGGGAGTTCATTCAGAAAATGTATTCGGAGCCGATGGTCGTGTCTGCAGTTGCTGCGTGTTACACACCGAGTTCCTGACATTCCTCTGTTTGCACGTGCTTCGACAGTGCAGATTAAAAAACTCTCACAAGTTTTTTCCATAAAAGAGTGATTTTATTTAAAAGAGTAATTTCCTCTAAAAGAGCAAAACACTGCGGCGTTGAACGTCCTTTTCAGGACGCGTCTTTATTAAAGATGCTTTTCCGCCCCTGTGTTGTTCCTGGATGCGGTAGAGTGCTCTCCGCTTCAGACGGCCACAGGTGTTGTCTCGTGTGTCTGGGTAGCGATCACACCGAGGCTGCGTTTGTGGATGGTTCATGTTCTCACAGCAAGAACACGACCATGACAACGTTGCGGTCGCGGCTCGCTTACAACCGTAAGCAAGCCACTCCAGCCGCCCCCCCGCGTTGCTCCTTCCCACGGGATTGAGGACAATGCGGTTGGCGATGGAGGATATTTGGGGATGGCAGCGGGTGCAGCTCCGTCGGGTATGCCCCCTCGGACACCCGCACCCCAGCATGCTCGTTGACTGCTCGAGGCAACGGCGACTCGCCTTACAGCCAGTCCGCCTACACTCCTGACACCGAAGCAGATGAGCTCGCCGCGGCATCGGAGGGCGCGGTATCTGACGCTGAGGACTCCCTTGGGCTGCCGCTTTCAGGCCTGCACGCCCAGGCTGAGGCTGACGCGCAGATGACCGACATGCTTTCCCGGGCAGCCACTAGCGTGGGCTTGGATTGGAACCCTCCATCCTCCCCACAGCCATCACAGCTGGACGACTGGTTCCTGGGGTCTGGACGCCACTCCCACCCCAGTCCCGTTCTTCCCGGAAGTGCATGATGAGCTGACATCTTCGTGGAGAGCACCACCTGCTCATCCGCCCTCGCCACCCTCAACCACTTATGCCCCGGAAGTCCTACCACCTGGCGGGGCCGCCTGTACTCCCTTCCCGGACCTGTAGAGCAACATCCTTACCGCAAAGGCCTACAGCACCACCGGATGCGCCGCTTCCGCCCTGCATGCCATGGCTCTCCTGCAGGTCCATCAAGCCAAGGCACTAAGAAACATGCATGGGGTGGCCCTGATCCCGACACGCTGCAGGAACTGCGCTCAGCGTCCGACCTCGCCCTGAGAGCGACGAAGGTCACAGCGCAGGCGCTCGGGCAGGCGATGGACATGCTTGTGGTCCAGGAGCGTCAACAATGGCTGAACATGGTCGAGATGCGTGAAGCAGACAAGACTCGCTTCCTCAACGCTCCTGTCTCCCAGTTTGGCCTCTTCGGCGACACCGTCGAGGACTTTGCCCAGCAGTCCTCCATGGTGAAGAAACTCCACTGGGGTGTTGCGTCCTCATGGGCACTGGCCAGGGGCACCTCCCTAGCAGACATCTGCAGAGCAGCAGGGTGGGCAACACCTAACACTTTCTCGAGGTTTTACAATCTCCGTGTTGAGTCAGTATCGTCCTGTGTTTTCTCAGGTCCAAGCCCGTAGAACTCGGTAACACGCTGACGTTCTGGCCGGGTGAATCGCTTGTGCCAAGCACCCTTTCCCTCAGCCGTGGTAAAATAGTGCACCTCCGTTCCCAGGAGACCCCATCTTCGGGTCACTGGTTGACTCTTCCCTAGCCCTTTTGGGTCCGCAGTTCAGCGGAGGAACTCGTCGACCCAAGCCACTGCGGGTACCCAAAAGCTACCCTGTACTGGAATAGGTGCTCCACAGGTAAGACCTCCTGCTTGGACTCCCCCTGTGTGTAATTCCGCGGTACTGTCCCCTCACGAGCGGACCCCCATGTCTCCCTTAGGCAGTTACAGCTTCCTTGGTCGCCATGCTTTATGCTTCCCCCCTCTACGAGGCTGGATCTACCACCGCACCAACTTTTCCACATAGGTCCTAACAGGCCATGTGATGCATTTGCCACTCTTTGCCTCCCCTGCCGGGTAGGTGTGGCCTCCGCAGGGTCTTCTCCCCCTGAATAAGGGCTAAGACCCCCTTCCCTCAATGCATGTAAGGGCCCCAGCCGTAGTTGCTCTATGCGAGAAACATAGAGAGAAAAGAGGCCCAGCCAGGCTGGCCCGTTCCCAGGTTGGCGGCCATCACCTTGTTCCCCCCTCCAGGGTAACGAAAAGGATTCTGATGGCTTGAATGGGGCATTGGGGAAGGGTCCGTGCAGTCTGATACAGTTGGTCATCCTGCACGTAAGAATACCTACTCACTCCTGTATCAGCAGTTCACGTACACGGCTCAGTGCATGGCACTTTTATAAGTGGACCCCTAGTGTCGCTTCTCTGACACAACATGGAGAGAGTGACAAAAGGGGAACGTCTAGGTTACGTATGTAACCTCCGTTCTCCGATGGAGGGAACGAGACGTTGTGTCTTCCCCGCCACGTCGCTGAGCCGAGCCACTGTTGTGGCCGGACCATTTCCGGCTCCTCAAAAATCCTGAATGAACTCCCGTATTTGCGCCGCTTAAATACCCGTATGTCCGGGGGCGGGACATGCAAATACCGGCTGCCAACTTCTCATTGGCCTTTTTTCATAGATCAGAGGTGGATATCGGCGCTCAAGAGAGACCCCTAGTGTCGCTTCTCTGACACAACGTCTCGTTCCCTCCATCGGGGAACGGAGGTTACATACGTAACATAGACGATTGTGTGCTTCACATAAATTGGGACATATACTGTAGGTATTAATGATTGCTTGAACTGAGTGCTTTCAGGAGATTTTGTAAATCACTTGCATGTTTTAATTGTTTTATTCTTAGAAGAAAACAGTTTCACAAGTGTTGGCAGAGGGTGTTTGCACTTCAAAGATGTTAGCCAATCATAACATAGTGGGTGTGTATACTGAAGTCTTAAAGGGCACAGCACAGAAAACTGAGCGTTTGAGACAGAGGCCCAGAGATGGGGAGGAAAAAGGCAATTTAAAGGGGTCATGACATGGGTTTTTTTATTGTATTATTATGTTCCCTTAGGTGCAATTATAGTATTAATATATTTTTTTTTAAGAAAAACTTTTAAAATCTAGTGATTTATGACCTTTTCCCACCCTGTTTCTCATCCTCTGATTCAAACAGTCTGTTTTGGGGGCGTTTTCCATTTAAGACTTCAGTGTTAACGCTCACTGTTATGATTGGCTAATGTCAGTGCATATGTATCAATTATTGACGCCTCCAGCCAGAACAATATGCAAGTAAACTAAGTAAAAACACTGTGATTATTCATAATGAATGAAATTGCGCTTTAAAAAGTAGTTTAAAGTTTAAAATAGATTACTTACAGTTTGCGTCGTCGTTGTTCCCAGAATAGTCGGCACGGACTTATCTTTGAGCAACAGTTTTCTGGCAAAGCCAGCATCATATTGAGATTTGTTCTCAAAACAGTCATCCTTAAAATGTACAGAACAAACGCTTAAGTTAACACTGCCGTGACTGGGACGTCCGCAAAAAATAAACTGCATCCATTTTTCCCTGACGCCTGGATCTTTCGGCAGCTTATTCAGAGGTTTTGTTTGACCACAGCCAGGAACAGCACATCTGTGTGGCATCGTAATTTTCCTGTGCACAAGTAGTCTCTGTCAGAGCTCGCTGTCCATCGACTGAACACTTGTGAGGCGACGGCGATACTGAAATGAGCGTGAGTTGTCTTGGCGCTTAAAGCGTAGTTATCTTGTGCTGGAGGCGGTCATATGCAAACGCTGGTACGTCACTTCTAACCGTCACGTCACTTCTAACCATGAATCCAGAACGAGCTGTATTTTGAGCTTGATTAAATAAATGATTCGTTTAGAATGGGGAGGACGTCTTAAAATATTAAACTTGCAGGACGTTTTAATGATACAAAGACCTCTTATATACCAAAAGATCAAGGCAAATTTGGTTTCTCATGTCATGACCCCTTTAATACTATATTATGACTGTTTTTGTGCAAAAACATTATAAGTTAGCATCAAGGAAAATAATGAAGTAAAATAAAACCAATGCATGTCATGACTCCTTTAATGGATCCAACAACACTGCTCTCAAATGCAAGTTACTCCACTTAGGACCAGAGGCAAAAAACAGTAGAACATTTTGCCATTATAATGTAAGTGCTTCACAGTCACTAAAGAGACATAAACAAACTCATCTGTTGAAAGCATTCCTCTCCACAACTTTGCTATTATTGCACATGAAAAGCATCAGCAGGATTTATTGGCTTAATGACAATATACTACACATCTTTGATCAGCTTATCATGCTATAAAGAGCTATAGCTGACATTATGCTTTTAAAGCTTTGTTTTATAACCTAATGAACATATTTCAGCATCTTGAAGAGCTTAGATATTTATCTGTCCACAGTTAGACAAATGTTCTATAGATGAAGAGGATATGGTACTGTGGGTACTCTACCTAGAATTGGCCGTCCAGCCAAGATGACTCAGAGGAGAGACTGCAGAATGCCCAAGTCCACCTTGACACTTAACAACGCTTCTTGGAAAAAGGTTTTGTGGACTGATGAAACTAAGCTTGCATTGTTGGGAAGAACATGCAGCACTACGTATGGTATAAAAAGGGACATTCTGAACATTTCGTTAATTTATAGAGAGAAATGCACATACAGGTTGAGCAAACAGACATGATCTCGGGATCAATGATGGTCAGAGTGATCGCCAATAGCTGATGACTTTACCATGTCAAGACGATATTTGGCTCGTTTTCCAATTAATCTATTAAATTATTATTATTATTATTATTATTAGACTATTGTTATTATCAAATTAATCTTACAAATAATTTTGCCCATAGACACAAAGACACGCATTTGAAGACACTCGTCTGAAAGTCTGCAGGTTTCAAAGCGTTTTGGATGGTTTTTCCTTATTCTATGTTCATTTTTGCCATGTCCCTAATGCAAGTTCATTTCCCGATCTAAACTAGAAAAAACACACACAAAAAACCTATCTAGACTTTCTAAGGTCTAGACTCTACAGTATATGCAAGGGTTTGTGATTATACCTACAAATGATTTGATACACTGGTAATGAAAACTTTCTATGAGAAGTTAAATTTCATGTTTAGACTGCAAATGTCACATGGACAGACAAAAGAATTAGCTCGATTATGAAAAAAAAATGTCTGTAGCTCGATTATACAGTTTCGATTGTACTGACTGCAGCTTTATCTTTAGCTTTCTCTTCTTCTGATACTCAAATTTTCTTCTTAATGTGACACCTTTGTGGTGCTTTTACATCCATTTTTTAAACTTGAAAGTTCCGGTCCAAATTTTAATTAACTGCATGCACAAAAGCAACCAGTACATTCTGCAAAATGTCTCATTTTGTGTTAAATGGAAAATAGAAAGTCATATGGGTTTGGAACACCAAGAAATATATCCAGCCTGATCACATACAAAGCATGTGGTGATATATTACGTGGTTCATTACATGCATCAAGGCAGTTCATAACTGAAATGTCCACTATGTGGGTCTAAGTGTGTTAAATGTTCTCCCAAACAGATGAGGTTTTTAAGGTTAATGCTCTATCAGTTTTAGAGCAACAAAACCTATATACCTCCCTACCATAAACCCTAACCCTAACCAATAGTGTCATAAAAGCAAATGTGAGATGAAAAAACTGCTGAAGCAACCACATAATTTATGGTGCTTTTATGACACTTTTGGCTCACGTGTCAACTCATGTTGTCTTGGGGACTCGTACCTTGGTCCTTTGCATCACAAATGTAATGCTCTATCAGGGATCTACAGTGAAATTTGATTGCACTTGAACATGCTTGTAAATGTATATACTGTATATTGCAAATGTTAAAATGCATCGCCTTACAAGTCATGCACTATAGTAAAAGTGTCTTATAGATTATATGAGGCCAGGCTGAATATATCTGTTTCGATCTATCCTTCCCAAGCAGTGATAGCAGGCGGCCTCAAAATCAATATTGTTTATAATATGCATTAACTGCATATTATTATAAAGAATTATCATTCATGTATATTTTCAATTAATGATGCGATATAAAGCGTTGACTCTGTATAATACACCCATATGGTGATTTCCATTCCCCTAGGAAGCTAGAAGCTCAAGCGTTTAGTTATAACCATTTAATTATGATTGGAAGTAGAAAATATGCACTAGATAATGTGTAAATTGTCATGTTTACATTCTGCATTAATGGCGCTAATGCTAATGTATAATGCTATACATGGCCAAAATCACATGACATTGTCTTGAAAAATGTTTAATAAAACTCAGAGTTTTAAAGTTATCATCCTTAAATTTGAAAGAGAACATTTTCAGACTTGTCTTTAGCTCAATTGTGTTGTTATGCATCAACAAGGTCAGTTTCATATATTATTCTGTATACATATGTAATGTAAACATTTGCTTATCACTTTACAATAAATTTGAGATTTTCTAAAAAATTTTCTTCATTACTTTTATTAATTCTAGCTTTTTAAAAACAAACTTCCAAGTGTCTACCTTAAAAAAAGACCTAAATTATGCCTACAATGTAATGTGATGACTAACTACAGCCATTAAATTTTGGGATGTCCTCTTTAGGCTTGTGCTCAAAACAAGAGACAAATAACGTCTTGGGTTACTTAACTGTAACCCCTGTTCCCTGATAAAACCGGAACGAGATGCTGTGCTGATTTAGTGCTTTGGGAACGTCTTTTGGAGTGACCAGCTGTGAATATGTGTGCAACACATCAATGAAATTGACTAGAATTTATAGCCTCTGCTGGTGACATCATAGGATGCACCTGTAGCAGGGCTATAAATAGATGCGTCACAGGTGCATCGTCAGGTATTTTGTCTGAAGAGCAGTCCTGAGGCATCCTCAGTGCAGCAATGAAGCGCATCTCCTTCCGTTTATATCAGGGATCAGGGGTCAAAAAGCTACACTTTGATGCTTAGCTGATTTAGCGCTACGGGAACGAGAATACCCACGCCGCCGCAATGTGGGTTTCTGGACCTCTTACGGTTATGTAGTTGTGCTCACAAGAGCGCGAGAAATCTCAGAAATGAGCTTGTGATGTTGTCTCAAGGACGTGAGAGCCTGGAATGGCATGAACATCCAAACTATAGAATCTTATGAATGTATGTGGAGAGGAACCGGCCCGCCGCATTACAAACATGTTGCAGAGGGACACCTCTGGCCAAAGCTTTAGAGGAGGTGAATCCCTCTGGTAGAGTGAGCCCTGATACCTACTGGCGAAGCTTGACCGCACGCCTCGTAGAACAGGGCAATGGCATCCCTCACCCAATGTGATATAGTTTGCTTGGTGGCGGCCGCTCCTTTGTTACGGCCCCCATGACATACGAATAGTTGCCCTGACTTATGCCACTGGCTAGTGCGGTGGACATAAGACTTTCCTGCTCCGGCGTTGTAAACAGCGGGGAGCAGAAGGCTTCGAGAGTGACCGGATGTACGATCGAGAAAGGAACCTCAGGCAGGTAGTCAGGATGAGGGTGCAATATTGCTTTAGCCATTCCTGGGGCAAAATCTAAGCAGGATGGCAAGACAGAGAGAGCCTGCAGATCCCCAATTATTTTTAGAGAAGTAATTGCCATAAGAAAAACCATCTTGAGAGACAGAAGTTTATCAGACGCTGACTCTAGAGGTTTAAAGGGGGTCTCAACCAGACCCGCAAGGACTATTGCTAAGTCCCATGAAGGGATCCTGTTCCTAGCAGGAGGTCTCAATTGCATGGCTCCATGAACGAAGCGAGCGAGCAGAGGATGTTTCCCCAACGGCATCCCGTCAATCAAGGCGTGGCAAGCCGATAGAGCGGCCACATAAACCCTGAGAGTGGCAAGGCATGTGCCTGCTGATAAGTTTTCCTGCAGAAAGTCCAGAACTAAAGCAATCTGAAGCAATCTGGCAGTTAACTGCATCTGCACCATCTTTCAAAGACACCCCATTTATTGGCATAACTTCTTTTAGTAGAGGGAGCCCTAGCACTTAGAATGGTCTCGATAACGTCAGGTGAAAGCCCAGTGTCTCTCAGTTGGTACCCTTCATGGGCCAAATATGAAGGTTCCACAGTTCGGGTCGGGGATTAAATATTGTCCCCCGCATCTGAGACAGAATGTCCCTCCTGTCCGGAATCAGCCAAGCGAGTCATCGAGGAGAGACATTATCTCCAAGAACCATACCGTGTTTGGCCAACACGGCGCTATCAGTAAGAGGCAGGACCCTTGCTGGCGAACTCTGGCCAAGACTCCTGGGAGCAGAGAAACCGGAGGAAATGCATACAGATGCATTCTGGGCCATGTATGTGCCATCGCGTCCAGACCCAGGGGGGGCTGGGTGACTCAGAGAGAAGTAGAGGGGACATTGCGCTGTTTGTTGGCAGGCGAAGAGGTCCACTTCTGCTCTGTAAAATCTCAACCAGATTTGTTCCACTATCTCAGGTTGGAGTTTCCACTCCCCCGTTGGTATTTTCTGTCTGGACAGTAAATCTACTCCCACATTCAGGCATCCAGGGATATAAACTGCCCTGATTGATAGGAGCTTGCCCTGGGACAAAAGGAGAATCTGCCATGCCAGTCTGTTCAGCTGGCGTGAACGTAGACATCCTTGATGATTTATGTAAGAGACTACTGCTGTGTTGTCCACCCGCACCAGGACATGGCAGCCTCTCAGATACTGAAGGAAGTATTTCAGAGCCAGAAATACAGCCATCATCTCGAGGCAGTTGATGTGCCAATCGAGCTGATGATCCTCCCATTCTCCTTGAGCTGGACGACCACTTAAGACTGCTCCCCAGCCTGTCAGGGAGGCATCTGTCGTTAGCAACTTGTGATGGCAAGACGCACCTAGAGTGGGACCCAAAGTGAGGAACCGGGGTCTCAAGTCTCAAGTCCTTCAGCAGGTCAGCCTGGAATGCCTGCAACACTGCTGTAGTGTGCAGGGCAGCACCAGCCTGACCTGCTGCTTGATACGATTTTCCCAAAAGCGTGGAGGTGGTCCTGCACAGCTTTGTGGGGAAAGTATGTCTCTTAAGAGATGATGCCGAGCCAGGCAAGAGATAACCCGCAAATGTCTTTTCTACCGACGGCATCGTGGAATACCCCCTTGTCTCAGCACCTACGATAGTCCAATATGTCGACGTCGAGGGCACAAAGACACAGGAAGTATAAGGATTCCTCCATGAATGAGAAAGCTCGTTATGGAGGTCATCGAAGAAAGGAAGGGCTGATATAGCGTTCCCTTCCCTTCCTTTTTTTTTTGGCCACCAGACAGAAATCTGTCTTCCAGTTTAGAGCGTTTGGGGGTCTCTTGTTCGCGTGGCCAGTCTAACTGTAGCCTGGCCACAGCCCGAGTAACCATCTTGAGTAATTCTTCAGCTATTTTGTAACTGTGCGTGGAATCTTCAGAGGTGGCTATCCCAAAGTCCGCAGACTCAAGAGATTCAGCGTCCCCCTCATGAACCGAAGAGGCGCCGAAGCGCGCTTCAGGCTCACGAGAAGGACCAGCTGGATCTGGGGAGAGAGCGAGCGATATGGACAGACCCATCTCTCGCTCGTCAGCCAGATCCATGCGAGAGCCCCACGATGAAAGAGCTGGCAATGGCTCTTGGAAGTATGCAAGTCGAGTGAGAAGAATTTTGACCTAAACAGATCACAATGATCGCACCCGCCCCGCCCTATCGCAAGAGCAGCATCCTCTTCCCCTGAACACACAAAACAAAACTGGTGTGTGTCCGTTTCAGCCATAGAGCGTAAACACAGGAACACACACTGCTTGCTTTGCTTCACACTCATTCTTGGAAAGGAGAAAAGGTTTTCTGCACACTGCCTAACAAATTCTAACTCCTAACAGAGGAAAAGAAAGTTCTGACAGCTGGAGAAGCACAACACACACAGAGTGGTCTGAAGACAAAAGACACCTTTGACGCATCTGTTTATAGCCCTGCTACAGGTGCATCCTATGATGTCACCAGCAGAGGCTATAAATTCTAGTCAATTTCATTGACGTGTTGCACACATATTCACAGTTGGGCACTCCTAAAGACATTCCCAAAGCGCTAAATCAGCACAGCATCAAAGTGTAGCTTTTTGATAGGAAAAAACAGGAATATCAAGTGGAATGGATAAAGTTCAAATTTATACATTTCAGATCAGGCAAGGCTACAATAACTGCCTTTAAATTGTTAAAAATGGAAAATGATCATTTAAATTCAGTTCATCCAATCAGTAGAGAGACTGTAAGAGTCTCTTTGTGTATTCAGTAAACATCACATGATAATAACGACCTGTGGAAAGTGAAGGGAAAGATGAAGTGAAAGTGTTATAACTTCCAAAACTGTCAAGCTCCAGAAACAGTTAAACTTTTCCTTCCAGTGTAAATAAATGGAAACTGGACCACATATAGTTCCCCCAAAAATCCAAAAATATCAGCATTAATTGCAAAAAAATTCTACAAGCATGATGGTGTTGCACCCATGACACCCATTTAAAACTCCTATAGTATTGAAAAATGACACCTCCCTTTGATATTTGCAGTCATTTTTGACCGGACGGGTCAGATGTTTTACTCTTTTTTTTTTTTTTTTAATGATAATGATACCATTTCTTCTTTCCTGAATTTTAGGCATTTCTTTTGGGATTTCATGCTATTTCTATCTTATGTACATGTACATTTCTATATTTCTAAATATACAAATAAGCAGTTAAGTGATTATAGTTTATAAAGTTATAAATATGGATATTGTTCTTACAAAAATGTATTGATTCACTTCAGAAGGCCTTTATTAACCCCCTGGGGCCATATGGATTACCTTTTAGATGGATGGATGTTCTTTTTTGGGCTTCAAAATCTAAGGTACCATTCACTCCCATTATAAAGCTTGGAAGAGCCAAGCTTTATAGAGAGGATATTTTTTAATATAACTCCGACGGTGTTTGATTTAAAGAAGAAAGTCATATACAACTAGGATGGCTTGAGGGTGTGTAAATGATGGGATAAATTTGGGTGAACTAACTCTTTAATCATGTGCAGTACATGAATTAGAGATATCAACAATTCCATTTTCAATAGTTAAAGTACTAATTCCTGTTTCAGGAATGGAATAACTACTAGTAATAGTGCTAAATTTTGATATTAGTAATTACATTTGCACTAGTAACAAATGAGACCCTTTTTTGTAGGAACCCTTTCTAAAAGAAAAAGACACCAGGACTTGTTCTTCTCAATGGGAAATCTGCTAATTAGCTGATGAGAAGACTGACATTTATTCTTGCTGACTCATTTTAAATGGAAAATAGTAAATATATAATCCTATAGTCATTCTTTGTGAAAGTTAAAAGAAGTATTGTGGTGAAATTGAATATGAAGACAAAAACAAATGGTGCCTTGACATTCCTATCTTAATGCAAAAAGCCATTAGTTCATGATCACATTCCCTCTCAGTCTGTGCACCACCCACAGAATACATGCATATTAATGCTCTTAAGAATGTGTACTGCCTCTCTCAACTTGTTGTCTTTTTTGGAAACGTATTTATTTATTTTCTACTGAAAATGCTGCTAAGAGCCCTTGCCAAAAATAAAGCATAAGAACTCTAGCGGGAGAATACTTTTCACGGCTTTAATTACACACGGAAAGATAAGTTTAACCCCGATTTATTAACTAATCCAAATGCCTGTATGGATTTAACTTTTCTGTTCTTTGAAAAAGCCTTAAAAAGTTGGAATAGTTCAGCCAAAAACTGTCATCCATTTCTTACCCTTGCACATTTGGCATGTGAAGACTTGTCCAGAGTTGGGGAATAAATACAAGTAATGGTGTTACATATTTAACGTATTCTAAAATGTTTGAAACTGTATTCAATTACAGTTAAAGTTTAAATTGTTGGCAATCAGAAACAGTTACATTCAAAGGTATATTGGATACTGAAGGGATTACTTTGCATTTTATTGTTTATTGTATACATTTAATACTTAGTCTATTCGTGGGCCTGGGTAGCTCAGCACTACCACCCTGAGTGACTCCAGCCAGGTCTCCTAAGCAACCAAATTCGCCCGGTTGCTAGGGAGGGTAGAAACACATGGGGTAACCTCGTGGTCGCTATAATGTGTGGTTCTCACTCTCGGTGGGGCATGTGGTGAGTTGTGTGTGGATGCTGAGGAGAATAGCGTGAAGCCTCCACACACGCTATGTGTACTCAACAAGCCATGTGATTTGAGGAGCATTTGAACAGCGGTGGTACGCTTTCTTATGATGTGTTATATTCATACAAGCAGACAGAGGGCACTTTCACACTGTTATGAGTGTAAAATCATGGACATGATGTCATTGGATCAATTGCTTTGCAAAATGATTCACTGTTCTGAAGAAATCTGCTGGTCACAGGTATGTAAATGGAGGAAGGAAGTCTCAAGTCAAAAGCAGCTACAATGACAATGCATTGAAAAATATTTACTGACCGGTATTTGTCATATATATTTTCATGGTAATCTACAATATCCTGGAATAAACAGATCCGACTCTTTGCAGAACATTGGATTCAAGTTGGATTCAAAATGGTTGCTTCGGTGTGGAGCTCTCTAGCATATTTTTTTTTTACTTTTGATTGTTTGTCATATTTTTTGTCACTCTTCCCTGATCAGTTTAACCAGGGATGAACTGCTGAATATTTGGCAGGGCATCAGCCCATTTTGCCAGTGTTTGATTATTTAGACGTTTATCAGACATCTTAGTTGGAGGTACAGCAGTGCTCTACAAACGATCCAAAAGACGCATTTGAGGAAAGTGAGCCGGCGTGTTGTGAAGCTTCTTTAACATGGCTTTAGGACTTCTCTGCCGAGTATTTATCTGAAAAATGTCCGCTCCGTCGCCAACAAAATGGACAAACTGCTACTGCTCACTCAGTCAATTAAGGACATTTCTAAACCCACTGCTCTGTTTCACGGAAACCTGATTGAGTAAAGCCATCACGGACAGCATGTTACATCTGCCTGGATTTCAGCTGTTAACAGTGGATCGCATTGCAGCATTATGGGGAAAACTAGAGGCGGTGGAACATCCTTTTATATAAAAAAAAGTTGGTGTACAGATGTAACAGCATTGAAGAAGATGAGCTGTCCTAATTTAGAGGCACTCTTCATCAACTGTAAGCCTTTCTACTTGCCACAGGAGTTTTCCTCATTCATTCTGGTGAGTATTTACCCTACCGGACAAAACGTTTGAAACACTTGACTGAAATATTTCTCATGATCTTACAAATCTTTTGATCTGAAGGTGTACACTTAAATGTTTTAAATTTGTTTTGTAGACAAAAATATAATTGTTCCAAAATATAAATTTATTCGATTATAAAACTAAAATTAAACACATAATTAAAAAAAAGTTTTTGAAATTGACCAATAAGTGCCCAACATAGATGGGAACTCCTTCAATACTGTTTAAAAAGCATCCCAGGGTGAAACCTCAAGAAGTTGCTTGAGAAAATGTCAAGAGTTCATGTCTGCAAATTCTAGGCAAAGGGTGACTACCCAGATAGCAAAAAATATCCGCACGGCTTCTTTTTGCCGCCGTCCCTATGCTGTTGGCTATAGGTGCGTCCCACTGGCGGGGATGAAACGTTTGCCACCGAATTCGTCACTCCCATTTCTTGCGAGATGCCGCCAGCGATCAGACAGCGGGCCGCCCGCTTCATTTTCTCTGGCGTTTGCCTCGGGCTGATCGACCGCGGGCGGCTGGCGGCAAGCCGCTTTGAAATACAAGGATTTCTACTCTCAAAATCGACCAGCCATGTTGGCTATTATTATTGTTTGCTCCAAAGCCATTAGGGTTTATAACGGAGGCTTGACTCTTGATTCCATGATAAGGTAAGGTTTAGGAAATGACATTTAAATTACTTTGAAACTCTGAAGCGATTATACAGTAATATATGTAAAATATATTGAATTATTTTATGCACTTGAAAATTGTTTACATTTCTTTGATTGCTGCGCATTTGAGACATGCACCAATAAACCAAAAAGAATTCCTTTTGTAAAACTTACTTGGCAATAAATATCTTTATGATTCTGATTAGGTTTTAAAATAGATATTTAATTCATGGTATGAACAATTTAGCAGAATAAATTGATGAAGTTAGACTTTTCACGAATGCCTGACTATCAGTGAACAGTGAAAGACATCTGCAACATGGCCAAAATCTCGGGTATACTTTAATTTTTTTTATTAATTTGCAACCATGGTGATATCTGTCATAAACATGAAAATCCCTGTTTTGACGTGAAGGATAAACTCAATGAAAAAGCGAAATTATCCTCTGGTTTCACAGTTGCGCAGAAATTTTGTTATTTTACCTTTTACAGGTTTTGCAATTATGACCTGTACAAATGTTTAAGAAAGTGTTAAAGTCCCTGTAAAGGCAATAAAAAAAAATCTAAACGCATTATAAATGTTAAATGTATTGCTAAAACACATTACAAAGACTGAACTGTGAAGTTCCGCTGTCGCCATATCTGTTTCCGGTTTACTTGCGCGTCGCCCAAAATGTCTGTTTTTACTCGATGTCTCCAGAATCTTCCGAAAATACGCGTCAACGATGTTCATCGCATTGTTGATGCCTGGTCCCCTGCTCCGACAAGCAAGAGGGACAAGGGCTTTAAACTCTGCATATCGAGTTATCTGCACAACTACAAGGGTAAGTATTTTAATCTAATGTGGTGTGCCGGCAGATAGCGGCTAAGCTAGTTCAGCCACGTGTTCATTTTTTATGTAAGGTTAGTATAGAAGCTTGTTTTTCTTAGTTTTAAAGCAGACTGTTTGTTAATTTTTGTGATAATTGTAATATAAATTATATTAACTTGCTCTCCTCTCAGTTTCTAATAAAGATCAGGGCACAGGTGAAGTCACTGTCAGGGCATTGTGCTACAGGTCCACGAGGAAAACAGATAAACCTCACAGTTTGAGTGTATGGTGAAGCTAGAATTGATAAGACCGCAGTTACAGGCTTGTTACTTTAATAGCCCGATGTTCCTGGGGACTCGGCTAAGGTTATTCATGTTTAATGTAACTCAAATCAAATGAAAACAGTTATTGTAGGCAGGTAAGTTTCCCTAACTGGTCCCTCTCTGTGTAAAATGCGTTCTTATTCAAGTTTTCAACTCAGTTATTCGTTTAAGATGCAATCTTGTGTTATAAGTATTAGGCTATCATGATTATACAGTGAGCAAGCTATATAAATAAGTATTTAATATAATAAAAGTGTAGAGCAACAACCGAGGGTGTAAGGTAAAGGCTGAATATTGTATATTTATTACAATATGTTGCATGTTTGAATTAAAATACCTGTGGATATGCAGGAGCACACACTCTACAAAGGCCTGACTGGAGATTTGCCTGATCTATCCGTCCTTCAGGTGAGTAGGGATACAACAATAGCAAATTAAAATGAAATTGATGTTATCATAAGGGTTCTTCATTATGAACTTGTATGCCATGCATAACATACTGTTGATAGAAATTACAGGGAAAGTTACTGGTATGATAATTGTGGTTATATTATATTACTATTATATTTAGTGTATTGCTAATCAATATATTGTTACTTCCCAGGTGACAGCGGCTCACTTCAAGAGCAGGTGAAGCAAGTTGGGACAATGTTGAAGACATTTGCTCGCACTGGGCAATCGGGTACAACTTGCAAACAACACCTGTGGTTGTTGGTTTAATTCCCACTGGGGCCACCTGTACATGTAGTAGACCTAGATATAAATGTCATAGTTTAGTAGTTGAAGGACCAGGACTGACTACTTTATTCTTTTATTCTGGGAACCCCTGTAGGTGCAGATCAAACCCTAATGCTGCGACGTCTTGGAGTTTGGCGATGTTGTGCGTAGCATGGACAACAAAATGCTATGCTGCAACATTTCAGTGCCAATGTGTCTGTTGGAGAGTTATCCCTGCCAGGGGATCTGTTACTCCCCTAGACACCCAGGAAGATTTGGCGTTGCTTGACAACAGTTTGAGGCAGGATAAAGAGCTCCAGCAACGATTTGTAAGTGTGCCGATTTCGTTTATAACGCCATAGGGTAATCTAAAAAGTAAAATTAAGATTGTACACTGCATATTCTACAGTCTGAATCCACAGCCTGTCACATTTTAAATTTATGAGAAGCTTCAGAGAAATGTAATTTGTAACATGTTTTTTTGTATTTTCAGCTTCGGTTTTGGCAATCAAATGTGGGAGGGACCTAAAGACAACCGTGTGGCTGAATGCTTCAGAGTATCTTCTCTAATCACCTTTCCATCAATACAACCTGGACTGGTGTAGGGGATAAAGCATGTTTTAGAGACATGTTCCTGAAGACCATTGTTCAAAGTAAGTTGGATATTTTTTTATATTTAAGTAGATGTGTATGACCTTATGCCATTCAAATGGAATGACAGATCTTTATTTTCTACAGGAGCCATCCGGAAGAACCCGGCAACCCAGGATGCCACTGATGAGGCGATCCAGGTTAACGTTACGCGTTACCTGAAAGGAGCATCTGAACATGAAGGTGGAAAAGGCGCCGCACAGCTGAGAGGGACCCACAGCCGACCCCTTAAACCTAGGCTGACTACTGACACCCCAGCATCACTGACAACTGGAACCCTTTCTTTATCCTGCAGTCAGTAACATCAAGACCCCTAAAAAGCCTGCTAAAAGTGTCAGACTACACTCACCCAATCCACACTGTTCACTGTGGAAATTGCTTTTTTTTTTCTTTTCTCTCGTGACCCTGCTTTGAGGGCAGCTCCTTGGATGAATATGGGATGGTTTGTCCTTTTATACAGGCGCACGAGGAATCACTGAAGATATGCCAATTTGCACTGCCTCATTCTGGAGGTCGGGAAAACCGGTGATTCTTAGCCCACTACGCCATGCAGTCCCCAACCTCTCCAGACATTCTGATTGGCTGTGTTCTCTACAGCCAGATTTTCTGCTGTTAATTATATTTATTCCCACTTGTTGTCATGTGTAAGTTGAATGTCAAAATGTATATTATACCTGTTATCCTGCACATTCCTTGATACCAAAGATCTCAATTATTTCATATACAATTTGCTGCTTATTTCATTGTTACAGTGCTTAACTATTCTATTTTTAAATATAGCTTGTAAATCATAGATTATATATCTAATACTTGATATTTGCACATTATCTGGTATCAAATATTCTACTTACCGTGACTTTAGTATTGGCTTATTTCATTCCGTCAGTGCTTAACGATTCTATTATAGTTTGTAAATCCTATTTCATACCTCTGATACTTGATATTGCACATTAACTAGTACCAAAAATTCTACTTTCATTCAGTCACAGTGCTTAACTGTTATTCTATTGTTAAATATAGCTTGTAAATCCTTGTGCCACAGGTCAGCATTGCAGTTATAATGGTATATTCTACTCCAGAGCTTTACTCTAAATTATTACCACTTAACCTATTGTTAGAAATGACTAGTAAATATGATGTTATACCTCAATTTATTTGGTATCCTGCACTTTATTTGGTACCAAATATCCTCATTGCTTATGTTTACTGGTAATTCTTTTCATCCCAGAGCTGACCTCTTTATATTATTAACAATTATTGTAAGTGTTACAATAGTGTTTTTTAAAAAAAAAATTTTTTTACCAAAATTGAATTGGAAACCTGCATGTTCTTTAGTGTGTGTGTGTGTGTATATATAATGTTTGTATTTTTCTGTTATTTATATTTCAGTGATCTGACATCTTGTTTCAATGACAGTTACTGTACTTTGAAATGTGGAATTAAAACGCCAAATGGAAATTTGTCTGGTTTGATCAATCATTATTCTTGATAAACTGCATGCTATATATATATATATATATATATATATATATATATATATATACAATAAGCGACAATAAGCAGATCGGTCGAAAATAGCGTTTGCCTCTGACGGTCCGCGTTCAATATAACGGCGGCGGAACGGCGGATAGCCAGCGGGCCGGCCGCGGAACGAAGGCGGTAGGAAGGCGGCTGCCGCTTTTAAAAAGCGGCTGCCGCCGGCGGTGCGCCGTCAAACGTGTTTGCGATATCGCCATTCTGCCGCTTCTACTGCCGCCGGAGCACCGCCAGTGGCCTGCCGACTTATTGCTATCTGGGTACTTTGAAGATGCTAAAATGTAACCCAGTTTTTATTTATTTTGGATTTTGTTTAGTCATAACATAATTCCCATAGTTCCATTTAAGTTATTCCATAATTTTGATGACTTTACTATTATTCTTAAATGTGAAGAAAAAAATTATAATAAAGAATGAGTGTTTCAAAACTTTTGACCAGTATATTCCTCCACAAGCATGCGTGAACCCAGCATTGCAACAGCTGGCTGATCACATCAAAGACATGGAGTGTCTTATCATTATTCTGGTAGATTTTAATAAAGCTAACCTCACCCGTGAACTGCCAAAATACAAACAACAAATCACAAGCTACACCAGAAAAGGAAATATATTGGACCACTGCTACACCACTGTAAAGGATGCATATTGCTCTGTCCCAAGTGCAGCTTTAGGAATCTCTGATCACTGTCTGGTTCATCTGCTCCCGACCTACAAGCAGAAACTAGAATCAGCTAAGCCTGTAGTAAGGTCTGTAAAGAGGTTGGAACTGCAAGACTGCTTTGACTTACAGGAAAACTCAGACAGCTTCATCATGGCAAAGAGGATGCTTACAGAAGTGGGGAAAAAACATTGTACAACCAGGCCAGGAACACACTAACTAAGGAAATCAGATTGTCTAAAAGAAGCTATTCTGAAAAGCTGAAAATCCAGTTTTCAGCAACGATCCTGTATCTGTCCTAAAAAGCATCACCAGGTAGAAGACACCTCCCCTTCACTCTATAGATAGTCAACAAATGGTTGATTAACTGAATGTGTTTTACTACAGGTTTGAAAAGCCCAGTCTCACATCCCTCCCTCGCACTGATCTTCACATCACACACACACACACCAACATCTCCTGGAACACCCCCCCCCCCCTCCTGCTGCTCAATCTGCAATTATGATCTGTGAGGAGGATGTGGGTCAGGTCATTTGGAAACAAAATACTAGTAAAGCTTCAGGCCAAGACTGTATTTCACCTGTCTGAAAGTCAGCTTCTTATGCTCCACCATCATTACGGTCCCCAAAAATGTCTGTAGTCAACAACTACAGACCGGTCTCTCTCCTACCTTTTCTGTCTAAAAAACTTTTGAGAGGGCTGTTTTAAACCAGAAGTCTTCTTTTCTCTCAAAGAACAACCTACTCAACAGACATCAGTATGTCTTAACCCTCTGGGGTCTGAGGGTGGTCTGGGCCCTGAAGAAGTTTTGACATGCCTTGACATTTGTGATTTTTTCAGTTGCCTATAAACATACTATTGGCTAATGTATGATAATACTGTATTCAACACAAACTGGGCTACAATAATATGTGAGCAACATGTGTGTACATGTTTGTATTTTTGAGAAAATAGCGTTTATGCATGTATTAAAAAAAAAAAAAAACATTTTAAGTAATTTAAATAAGGTCATATAACACGTACTAAACATTTGTCCACAATACTTTTGAGGACTGGATCTTGTAGCCTTTTTTTGCTACAAATTATGTGAAAACCATCCTTATCACTCATTCATACAAAACAATATAGTAATTTAAACTTTTGTAAGACACTTTTAGTGTTAGAAAGTCATATGCAATCACCATATTACATATTATATTTATATCATAAAGTATACTTTATGATATAAATATGAAATGTAATACAGTATAAAAATAATATATGAATGTTTAGTTTATATTTTAACTAGTGTTTATGCTGCCTCATTATCATCAACAAAGAAAATCAGCATATTATAATGATTTCTGAAGGATCATGTGACACTGAAGAATGCAGTAATGATGCTGAAAATTCAGCTTTGATCACAAATTGCATTTGACAATATATTCAAATAGAAAACTGTTTAAATTGTAAAAAGAGTTCACAATATCACTGTTTTTACTGTATTCTGGATCAAATAAATGCAACCTTGTTGAGCAGAAGAGACTTCTTCTAAATGGCTAGTCACCCCACTCTTGATTTCACTCCACAGGCTACCTATAGATGCCCACATCAAATTCAAGGCTTTGACTCTGGCTTTCAGGACAGCCAAAGGAACCACACTCTTTTTCTTCAATTCAATTCTTCAGGTCTATGTTCCAACTCACTCTCTGCAATCTATGAACAAGTGATGCCTGATGGTCCCATCACAAAGAGGCTCAAATTCTATTATATGATCGTTCACTTTCTCTCCTCCTCTTTGGTGGAATGAACTTCCACACAATCTGCTGTTACCTTCTCAACATTCAAGAACCAGCTGAAAACACATCTGTTCTGCGAGCACTTAACCAACACACATTAATTGCATTTACAACTGTACTTAACCTACACTTAATGTACAAAAAAATACTTCTGTGCTAGCATCTTTACTACTCTAGCCACTGTGAGACACTGACAGTTCTATACTGCAGATGTTGTTAAACTTTCTATGACAAATTCCTTTCTATGTGTCTCATTTGTAAGTCTCTGGATAAAAGTGTTTGCTAAAGGACTTAATGTAAATGTAAAATGTTTTATGTAGTTTCTCTGCCTAATTGACAGCCCTACAGTATTTCTCCTAGCAAGACCTTTTATATTAGGGTATTTTTGTAATTCCTGATGAGAATTTTTCCATTTTTGCACTGTAAAAATATCTGAACATATTTTTAATAAAAGTGTATTTTGCCTTACTTGGTATCTTACTTGTTAGTCATTAGTCAAAACAATTGCCATCTGACATTGTTGAAGAAATAATATGTTATTGACCTTGAGTATTCAAATGGGATATGTTACAAATGACATTTTACAGCATATTTATTTGTAATCTATAGTCGAATACTTTTCAAAAGTTACCCTCCAAACCTTGAACGTATTGCACCAGGTTTGACATGCCAGATGCCAAAACTGATCATGATGCAACAATTTTGAAAATGCGGAAGCACAAATGAGAGGTGAGAATTATGGCAGAGGGGGGCATTTAAGTGAATTACAACTTGGATTTTGGTCCACACAAAGCTATTGCAAACAAGTTGCACTGCTTTTTGCCATTTTTGGGGCACAACATCCCCTACTTTCATTGGACAGAAAAGAGCAGTGTTGACATTCTCCAGAACATCTCATTTTATGTTCATACATATTTGGAATGACTTGAAAGTGAGTGAATGATGACAGAATTTACATTTTTGATTGAACTATTGCTCTAAGAACGTTAGTTCCAGATGATGCCTCCAGTGCCTGATTTGTACAGCAGATTTCTTTTTCTCATTAATCAAAGCAGTCAGACACAAAAGAACGCAATTGGACGGAAGCATCAGTATCATCATCTCTGTGGTTTTAAATGTACCCCTCCAAAACACAACAGCTGCTGCTCTTAATTATCCTCATCGAGCTCTGCATACATGAAGTGAATACATATACATTGATTAACGCGAAATGTGTCATTGTCCTCATTGTATGCTTGCAAATCAATTACCTATACATCAATGCATATAAATTCAAATTATGATCAAACCATAATTCCCAACAAATAATACAAATAAAGACATAAGAGCTATCATATAAGAAGACCTTATGAATGGATGGGATATGTGATTTTGTTTTTTGTTTTATATTGGAGTTTTGTGGCTTTTATTTTTCCTAATAGTTTTACAACCATCTAAATGTAGTCACTGTGTGCCTTTGCACTTAAAAGTTGACCAAAATTCTCAAACATCATTGGTTCTTGTGTCATGACGTCATGTCAATTTGCCACAAAATGCACAAGAACAACTGAGGTTTGAAGTTTTTGATGTCGCCATATTTGATTTGGGCTCTTGAGTTGATCAATAATTTGATTTTGGTCGGGTTGTGATTTTATTCCTTCAGAAGACTTGGAATAAGACTCACAAGTCACATTAACTACTTTTACAACTCTTTTGAGGGCTTAGCTGCTAAAGTAAGGAAATCAGCGATCACAACATTCTTTAAAATGTCCTTTTGCAGCTCCCAATTAAGTGCACAAAAGTCCTTTATTTACCTAAAAGAAGAAGGCATTTGTGTCTAGAATTGTTAAAAGCACAGACATAAAACAAAATGGCTAAATTGGCAAATTAATTAAATGTTTTAGTGCAAAACTTTTTTTTTCACTGATAAAACAAATGTACATTTAAAAAAGGTTTATATATAAAATTGTAAGTAGTATATTTACCAGATATGTTTTAAATGATGTACTCTCACTGACATACAGTGGAAAAATAATAATAATATTTGAACCCTTTGGAATTAGCTGGTTTTCTGCATTAATTTGTCATACAATGTGATCTCATCATCATCAAAGTCACTTTATTTAACACGTATCATTGGAAATTCACAGCTGCGTGTTTTCAAAACAATTCAACCTTAGTTTCATCAGTCCACAAAACATATTCCCAGTAGCGTTTAGGAGTGTCAAGGTGGTCTTTGGCAAACTTCAGGCATGTAACAATATTTTTGTAGGAACGCAGCGGCTTCCTTTGTGGAATCATGCCTGTTTAATGATTTCTGTATAGTAGACTCATGAATGGATATGTTAACCGGTTCCAATGATTCCTTCAAGTGTTCAGCTTTCACTCTAGGTTTCTTTTAAACCTCATTGAGCATTCTGTGGTGTGCCCTTTGAGTAGTCTTGGCTGGACGGCCATTTCTAGGTAGAGTAGCCAGAGTTTTGAATCCTCTCCATTTATATCAACTGTGGGCAAATTAATATCTATGCTCTTTTACACTTTCATGGTATGTAAAGCAACAATTATTTATCATAGGTCTTCTGAGATCTCTTTTTTGCAAGGCGTGGTCCACGTCAGCTGATGCTTCTTGTGAATAGCAAACTCAAAATGTTTGAGTACTTTTTATAAGTCAAAGTAGTTCTAACTCACACCTCCAATCTCGCTTCATTAATTAGATGACCGGTTTGCCAATTTGAACTCTAATTAGCTTTTGATAACGGCATTAGCCTAGGGGTGCACATAGTTTTTCCAACCTACAATGTGAATGTTTGAATGATGTATTCAATGTGTATGTGTAGGAGAACAATTCAATGATTTGTGTTTTATTAGTTATTTAAAGACAAATTTATACATGAATGCAGGTAATTCTTCTTTTTCTTGCCACTGTATCAGTAGCCCCCCCCAAAAAAAGCTGTTTTATGTGGCACAGGTAGCCTCATGTTTGCTGACATGTTGAGAACACGTGACTGGTTTTCACGAGGTGTGGCGGCAGAGTGCCGTGAGAACGGCATTTCCGGCCAGGTGACCTAGAGACGAAGGAAATAGGTCTCTGTGTGGCAAATTAAATAAATTCAAACAAGGATTTTCCTCCCAGCACTCCACCGGGGGACGGAGTGGTCTGCTTACCAGCTCTGGAGCGAACATCTTGATCTCTGGGTCGATCATCTCATGAGCGCCTGGAAGCCTTCTGGGTTCATGAGGGGGTCCGTGACACGGGGGGGCGTACGCTTCCTGCGGGGCACTCGACATGGGGTCTGAGAGCTGGGCCCGGGCTGAGGCGGAGCTGCACATTTCTTAGCCGCAGGAGGCGAGGTCGGTCGCTGAGTGCAGTTCCTGCAGCACGTCGGAATCAGGACTACCCTTGTGCAGATCTTTGAGTGCCTTGGCCTGGTGGACTTGCAGGAGGGCCATGGCAAGCAGGGCGGAAGCGGCCTGTCCGGTGGCGCTGTAGGCTTTGGCGGCCAATGATGATGTCGTCCTACAGGCCTTGGAGGGGAGCACAGGGCGACCCCGTCAGGTGGCATCGTTCTCGGGGTATAGGTGGATCGCAACCGCCCTATCCACCTGAGGAATCGCCGTGTACCCTTGGGCCGTCAATGCAGTCATCAGCTCATCATTCACCTCCGGGAAGAAAGGAACCAGGAGGGCACGCCGACCCAAGGAAATAATCATCCAGCCATGATGGCTGTGGGGAGAACGGAGGTTTCCAGTCCAGCCCCACGCTGGCGGCGGCCCGGGCAAGCATGTCGGACATCTGGGCGTCAGCCTCAGCCTGGGCGTGCTGGCCCAAAGGCGGCAGCCCAGACGAGTCACCCGCGTCAGATGCCGGACCACTCTCCGATGCAGCGGCGAGCTCATCCAGCTCGGGGGGGCTCCAGAGGATAGGCAGGCTGGCTGTGAGGCGAGCCGCTGTTGCCTCGAGCTCGGACGGAAGTCAACGAGCATGCCAGGGGGCGGGTGGTTCGCGGGGGTGTACCAAGCAAAACCGAGCCCGCTTCCATCCCCAGATCGCCTCCATCGCCAGCCGCATCATCCTCAAACCCGTGGGAAGAAGGAGCATTGCAGGGGGGTGGCTGGAAAATACTCTTCAAGTCATACTCTTCAAGTCATGTCAAGTCAAGTGGTTTTTATTGTCGTTGCAACCATATACAGTTAGTACAGTACACAGCGAAATGTGACAACGTTCCTCCAGGACCATGGTGCTAAATAAAAACAACATAGGACAAACACAGAACCACATGAGACTACACAACTAAATAAAATACCTATATAAAATACCTATATATATATATACCTATATAAAGTGCAAACATGTGCAAAAAGTACGGGACAGTACAAGAAATTTCTGACAATGCACAGGACAATAGACACAGTGAGAGACAGTGCAGCGCTGACCAGTACACAGTAGTGCAAAAAGATTACAGTTTCTAAAAATGTAAACATAACATACTATGAGATAGTGTTCTATGCACATAGCAGTTATTGAGGTAGCAGACAGTTATAAAGTGACAGTAATTAAAGTGCAACTCAGGACACGTGTGTGTGTGTGTGTGTGTGTGTGTGTGTGTGTGTCAAACCAGTCTCTGAGTATATAGGAGTCTGATGGCTGTTACACAGTCTGGCCGTGAGGGCCCGAATGCTTCGGTACCTCTTGCCAGATGGCAAAGAGTTTGTGTGAGGGGTGTGTGGGGTCATCCACAATGCTGGTTGTTTGTGGATACAGTGTTTTTTGTAAATGTCTTTGATGGAGGGAAGACAGACCCCGATGATCTTCTCAGCTGTCCTCACTATCCTCCGCAGGGCTTTGCGAAATGGTGCAAGTTCCAAACCAGGCAGTGATGCAGCTGCACAGGATGCTCTCAATAGACCCTCTATAGAATGTAGTGAGGATGGGGGGTGGGAGATGTGCTTTCCTCAGCCTTCGAAGAAAGTAGAGACGCTGCTGGGCTTTCTTGGTGATAGAGCTGGTGTTGAGGGACCAGATGAGGTTCTCCGCCAGGTGAACACCAAGGAATTTCAAGGAAATTCTTTTAGAGAAAATCACTCTTTAACAAACACTCGTTTAGTTTGCGCTGTCAAAGCGCCCAGGAGCAAACTGCACTGCCATGCAGAGAAGGAGAAAGCTGCTGAAGTGCCCCGTAGATCCAACAACAGATCGCTCAGAGGTGAGAGGAACAGGTGTGTGTGACACGCAGCTCGCTGCATACATGACCATCGGCTCCGAAGAAAATTTCTGAATGAAACGGACGTATTTCCCCACCTTTATACCCGTATGTCCGGGGTCTGGACATGCAAATTCTGTCTGCCAACTTCTCATTGGCCTTTTTTCATAGATCAGAGGTATATTCGGCACTTAAGACAGACCCCTAGTGTCGCTTTTTCGACACAACGTCGAACTGAGCGACAGACGGGGAACTGAAAACTATTGCTTTTCTGTGATGCTGCATGTAAATAGGTATAAGTATAAATCCAATATGATTGCCATATCAGCCATCACAACATAAAAAAAGGGAAAATAGATAAAGAAATGGTCATGTGATCTGTGTCAGTGCATTCATGTATTCAACATGCGTTGGCCAGACAACCCTTTTAAGAAAATATTTTCAAAATGACTTAATTGCTGACAATATGAGTAGGAATACCACCAACAGAACTGACAGTGAGCTCAAACAGAAAAAATCCACTGAATTTAATATTTTAATATTACAATAATTTTAAAGTGTTTAGTCTAATGGGTTTTTCATGTAAACAAAAATTTAACTAGCTTTGGCTGAATTAGAATATAATGTAGAATATAGTTAACGACAATATTCTACAAAAGACGTATTTAATTTGTATCTATAATAAATGCGATGCAACCATTCCATTATAATTTATTGGGCTGTCTACAATGCAAGTGTACGATGTCGGAAAAGTGTTAGCAATCAAGTATTATTTATATTATTTTTATGAACTTACACTACAACTCTAAGAGTGGACTTTTTTCTGACCTGTTACTCGTCAAAGGCAATGCCACTTCGACGATCCAGTGGGGAATTTCCCAATGAGTTCCAACTTGCATTTGGAACAACCATTCGATTGACATCTCCTTCTGCAGTAACCTTCAAGGGTGCAGCTTTGTATTCATTCAGTAATGGAGCCATGTAAATTTCATTGTAAATACTTCAAGGTCTCTGCCCTTCAGATTGAGTAGGGCATCATGATGATCAATTTGATTGGAATTCTCCCTAATCTGCTGTATCGTGCAGCAGGATCTGACTAGCCAGACAGAAGGAAATTTGTTATTTTTTTATTTATTTATTTATTTATTTAACAGGGACAGTGTATGGCACTCAGCCATACCAGAATTAGCTACAAGCTAAATTTCATATGTAAATTTCAATTAAGAAGAAATAAGACAGAATTACACCAAGAAGGCCAATAATTCCTGGAAATTCATCTAAGCATTAAGAAGCCAGGAATTCAAACTGGTGCCAAGGAGTCTGAGCTGACCTGCATATGCCCAATTTAGCTGTCACAAAACAAGGGAGGATGTCCCAAAAAACCCAACCTTTACCCAAAACCCCCACAACTGGCAAGCACACTCAAGAGAAAGAACTGTGGCCATGGAAGCCTAGGGTTTGCAGAAAAAAAAAGAAGCTCCTTTGTTCCGTTTATTCAGTCAGAACACAAGAACACTTAAAATTCTATACTGAATGACCTTCATGTGACAGTCAGCCATTATACCCATCACATGCTTAAAACTAATTGTTCAAGACAGAGAGATTGAACAGAGACACACTTGATCTGAACCGTTGAACTGTTTTTAGTTGGACACAAACTGTTGTTTCTCTTATCTCTTCTAAAGACAATTTTACAGTTTTTACAATGCATATATATATATATATATATATATATATATATATATATATACACACATTATGGACTATAACACTATCAAAAGACTCCATTGTATCATCATTCTACACTTCACAATGCACATGAGAAAGTTTTATATGCTAACATGCATCAAATTATGCCTAATTGTGGTTATAATTATAGAATGCATTATTCTGGTATTGTGCATACATGATGCTCAATTATACAATGTATAATAATGTATATTCAAATGTCATTATTATACAAAGTAACCATAAAAAGAATGTATGCCATGTTCCATATGTAAATACTTTCCTATTTACGTAGAGTTGATGCTAACAAATGTAATGTCTCTAGCACCGATTTCTTTATATAAATTCAGGATAAGTCTTCACTTTTTGAGCAGGAAAACTGACAAACCTTAGAATAACAGGCCATAAATTAATTATCTTGAAGGGAGGACAGAAATGACCATGTGACCCAGAAAAAGACACTGCTGATTGGCTCAAGATAACTTTGGGGTGCGGCCAATCTCAACTCAACAAACCCTCCCAGCATAGGATGAACTCTTCGCTCTTGGGTCTTGCTCTTTTCTTAACCCTTCTTTGACTGGCTTTGATTCAGCACCCCTCTGCCCAGGTTCCGCGCAATTTAGAGTTCAGGGAATAACTCTTCTCTCTTCTCTGCACTATAAGCCTGATCATTTTAACACTGAACTATCTGGCATCCATGATCTTAAAAGAGATCCAAAAACACTGACAGAGAACAACCAGAACTTTCTACGGACCAGGCCAAAGAACTAAATAACCAAAGCAACACAACAAAACAAAACGAAATGTACACCTCAAGGCTTTTGCTAGAAATAATTGGTGTTTTATTGAAATACTTACGGTAACCTGATTGCAAATCGAGGTATACTAAATTAAGTATTGATGGTTCAGGGCATGGTCTATAGATAGCATAAAGTTCAGTTATCTATGTTACATGTGGTTTCCATTCACCTTCTGTTACAGCTCACTCACAACCTGTTTTTATGTTAAGTAAGTAAAAGTAAGTAAAATTTATTTCTAAAGCACACTCAAACACAGCAAAGCTGACCGAAGTGCTGTACAGATGAATCAACAATACATTAAAAATAAAACAAACATGTTTTTTCTATGTGGGTTAGTTTAGTTTGATGTTGTAGTTTAGCAATAAAGTCTTGTTTGTATTCAAAATAATTTGACTGTGATATATTTTGATAAATAATCTTATCAATTGATTTTTAATGATCTACGCTCCGTGCTATCACAATATTCCAACATATTTGTAATAATATTTTCAATGGCCATGAGAATAGTATTACTCTAAAGAGTAAAGAGCAGATGCATCATATCAACTCAGTGTGGCCGAGTGAGCAGACGTACACTTTAATTCATTCAATATTCCCTGAATTTGTCACGAACCCCGCTCCCTCGCTCTGCCCCCTCGAGCTTCCACGCTCGTTCCGCCCCAAAAGCTTGCGCGCTCGTTTTGCTCCCTCGAGCACGCACGCTCGTTTTGCCCCCTCGAGCTCGCACGCTCGTTTTGCTCCCTCGAGCTCGCACGCTCGTTTTGCTCCCTCGAGCTTCCACGCTCGTTTTGCTCCTACGAGCTCTCATGCTCGTTAACAGGTCTCCCTCTTCGGGCTCGCATGCCCGCTCTCCTATCACCAGTATTAGTTTCACCCGCACTCGTCCCAATCACTAGATCATTAGTTTCACCTGTACTCGTCTCATCACCCCTTTATTCGTTACACCTGCACCGCTCGTTAGTTCCCCTATTTATATCACAGCACATTCGTTTCACGCCCGTTGGTTATTGTGTTAGGTTTCCTTGTCTTTGCCCCCCGCTAGTCTCGTCTAGTTCTGACCCCCCCTGTGATTAAGTACCCCCTTAGCTTGCCAGCTCTCTTGTTCCCCTACTCCCCGGTTAGTTTACCCGCAACTCGATTCTGATTACCCCGGCTTTGACCCTCGCTTCCCTCTACCACTCTCATTGGATTTGCCCCCTTGTTTATATCTTTGATTAACCGGCTTTTGACCCTACGCTATCCTGACCATTCTCCCTCTGGATTTTCCGTGCTGTACTTTTGTTTGCCTGCAAATAAACGCAGTTTTGACATACATTGTGACTGTCTCATCTGTGTGTGTGTGTGCGGGTTACAGAATAACCAACCCCACCGTAGACAGTCACAATGAGCCACGTGGAGGATTCGCGCAGCTCACTAGAGCGGAGATGCACGTCACATTCGGCGCTAGGAGCTACAGTTTGGAGGCAGGACCAAGCGCTCGCGGCCCAGGGGCAGCAGGTATGTTCTTTGTCTGATTTATGTCACCCTGTTTCACCTGTGTCTGCCCCTGAGCCCTTTTATGCCTCCAGTGCATTTCTGAGCGCCGTGAGCCTTCAACCCCCTGAGAGGTTTGACGGCTCTTCGGGCGCTTGCCAAGAGTTTTTCGTGCAAGGCAGCGGTGGTGTAACGCATAACCCCGTCCTTGACATTATGGAGCCAGCGCCCGACTCTTGGTTTTGCGCCAGGGAGCCAACCCTTGGAGGCTTATATTATGGATTTTTGTGCCCTGGCCAACCAGGTGAATTTTGATGAGGTGGCTCTGAAAGACATTTTTCAATTTGGACTGAATGAGCCAGCCTCATCATTCATGCCTGGTGGTTGCTGCTCTCTCAACCTGGCTCAGTTTATTGACCTCGCCCTACTGTACGCTGGTTCCTCGTTTACTGTGGGGGAGGCAGAAACTGAACCAGCGTTCCATACCACGGCCCCCGTCTCGAAGCCTACCACGGCTCCCGTCTCGAAGCCTACCACGGCCCCCGTCTCGAAGCCTGACACGGCCCTAGTCCCGAAGCCTTACACGGCCCTAGCCCCGAAGCCTTACACGGCCCTAGCCCCGAAGCCTGACACGGCCCTAGTCCCGAAGCCTTACACGGCCCCAGTCCCGAAGCCTGATCACGGCCCCAGTCCCGAGGCCTGTCACGGCCCCAGTCCCGAAGCCTTACACGGCCCTAGTCCCGAAGCCTGACACGGCCCAAGTCCCGAAGCCTTACACGGCCCTAGTCCCGAAGCCTGACACGGCCCTAGTCCCGAAGCCTGGCACGGCCAGCGAGTCAACGCCCTTGCCTGCCACGGCCAACGAGCCAGCGCCCATGCCCGCCACGGCCAACGAGCCAGCGCCCATGCCCGCCACGGCCAACGAGCCAGCGCCCATGTCTGCCACGGTCAGCGAGCCAGCGCCTGTAGCCTCGACCGCCCCAGAGCCAGCGCCTGTAGCCTCGACCGTCCCCATGGCCACATCCCCTGTTGGCCGAAGACGTCAGAGAAGGAAGAGGGCCTATTCTCCCCAGTCTCGTCTTGTGCTCAAGACCGCAGAGGTTCCCTCAGGGTCTTCCACGACTCTGCCGGGCTCTGCTCCGCCCCCAGAGTCTTCCACGATTCTGCCGGGCTCTACTCCACCCTCAGAGTCTTCCACGACTCTGCCGACCTCTGCTCCGCCCTCAGAGTCTTCCACGACTCTGCCAGCCTCTGCTCCGCCCTCAGAGTCTTCCACGGCTCTGCCAGCCTCTGCTCGCCCCTCAGAGCCCTCGCTGCCTCCGCCTCCGAGCCTCCCAGGGCTCCTCCTCGAGCCTCCCAGGCTCCTACCTCCCAAGCCTCCCAGGGTTCTGCCTCTCAAGTCTCTCGAGCCTCCCAGAGCTCTACCTCCCGAGCCTCCCAGAGCTCGCTCTCAAGCCTCCCAGGGCTTCTCCTCTCGAGTCTTTCAGGGCTCCCCTCCTTCCAAGCCTCTCAGGGCTTCTCCTCCCGAGTCTTTCAAGGCTCCTCCTCCCAGGCCTCCCAGAGCTCTACCTCCCAAGCCCCCCAGGGTTCTGCCTTTCAAGTCTCTCGAGCCTCCCAGAGCTCTACCCCTCGAGCCTCCCAGAGCTCCGCCTCTCAAGCCTCCCAGGGCTTCTCCTCTCGAGTCTTTCAGGGCTCCCCCTCCTTCCAAGCCTCTCAGGGCTCCGTCCCTCGAGTCTTTCATGGCTCCACCCCTCAAGCCTCTCACGGCTTCGCCTCTCGAGTCTCTCAGGGCTCCTCCCCCTCTCAAGCCTCTCAGGGCTTCCCCTCTCGAGTCTTTCAGGGCTCCTCCTCCCCTCGAGCCTCTCAGGGCTCCTCCGCCCCTCGAGTCTTTCATGGCTCCACCCCTCAAGCCTCTCACGGCTTCGTCTCTCGAGTCTCTCAGGGCTCCTCCTCCTCTCGAGCCTCTCAGGGCTCCGCCCCCAAGCCTCTCGAGCCTCCCAGGACTCTGCCACTAGAGCCTCCTACGGCTCTGCCTCTCGGGCCTCCTACGGCTCCCCCTCCAGAGCCTCCCACGGCTCTGCTCCCAAAGACCCCAGAGCTTTCTATGGCTCCGCCTCTCGAGCCTCCTACGGCTCTGCCTCTCGGGCCTCCTACGGCTCTACCCCCCGAGACTACAGAGCCTGCCAGGTCGTCGCCTCGGGGACCTCCCACGGCGCCACCTCCCTTGGCTCCACCTCCAGAGCCTTCCAGGCCTTCCTCGCTAGAGCCTCCCACGGCGCCACCGTCATGGGCTCCACCTCCTGAGCCTTCCAGGCCTTCGCCCCTAAAGCCTCCTTCAGCTCCACCTCCAGAGCCTTCCAGGCCTCCACCTCCAGAGCCTTCCAGACCTACCCCCCTAAAGCCTCCCTTGGATCCACCTCCAGAGCCTTCCAGGCCTTCGCCCCTAAAGCCTCCTTCGGCTCCACCTCCAGAGCCTTCCAGAACCCCACCTCCAGAGCCGCCTTTCACGGCTCAGCCCGGACTTCCTGACCCCCTTCCTGGCCTCTGTGGCCCTATTCCTGTCCGTGGTCACCTTCCGGACCCTGATCCAGTCCCTGTCCTCCAGTCGCCTTCCAGACCCCTGACCCAGTCTCTGTCCTTTGGATGCCCCCTAGATCTCCCGACCACCCGCCTGTCCGCTATGTTCCCCCTGACCTTGCCTTGAAACTGCCCACTGACCCCATGGACTGTCTCATTTCCCTCTGTACCCCTTGGACTGCCCTCAATTTTGTTTGTGTGTTTTGTGGGTTGTCTGTTCAGGGTTTGTTGTTTGTTGGGATCGTCCAGCACCACTTCCCAGAGGTCGCGCTCCTCGCAACAGAGCGCGGCCGTCAGGAGCCGTCCGTTTTAGAGGGGGGAGTACTGTCACGAACCCCGCTCCCTCGCTTCGCCCCTTCGAGCTTCCACGCTCGTTCCGCCCCCTCGAGCTCGCACGCTCGTTTTGCTCCCTCGAGCTCGCACGCTCGTTTTGCTCCCTCGAGCTCGCACGCTCGTTTTGCTCCCTCGAGCTCGCACGCTCGTTTTGCTCCTACGAGCTCTCATGCTCGTTAGCAGGTCTCCCTCCTCGGGCTCGCATGCCCGCTCTCCTATCACCAGTATTAGTTTCACCCGCACTCGTCCCAATCACTAGATCATTAGTTTCACCTGTACTCGTCTCATCACTCCTTTATTCGTTACACCTGCACCGCTCGTTAGTTCCCCTATTTATATCACAGCACATTCGTTTCACGCCCGTTGGTTATTGTATTTAGTTTCCCTTGTCTTTGCCCCCCGCTAGTCTCGTCTAGTTCTGACCCCCCCTGTGATTAAGTACCCCCTTAGCTTGCCAGCTCTCTTGTTCCCCTACTCCCGGTTAGTTTACCCGCAACTTCGATTCTGATTACCCGGCTTTGACCCTCGCTTCCCTCTACCACTCTCATTGGATTTGCCCCCTTGTTTATATCTTTGATTCCCCGGCTTTTGACCCTACGCTACCCTGACCATTCTCCCTCTGGATTTTCCGTGCTGTACTTTTGTTTGCCTGCAAATAAACGCAGTTTTGACATACATTGTGACTGTCTCATCTTGTGTGTGTGTGTGCGGGTTACAGAATTAATCATCATTCCCTTATTGAGCTAAAATTACTCACATACAGTATATATTGTGAGCAGATACAATGAGCCTGTTGTGTTACATATATAATGGTGGATAATTTGTATTCAAAATTGTATTCTGATCATTTGTCCTTTATCATTCATACAATGGTGTCGAACGTGGCCAAGATTCCTAAACTAATTTACATATAAAATCCTACATTTTATTGGTGAATAAATGTGGGCATGTAAAATAAATCTGCCCATTACATTTAGAATTCCATTATACAATTCTTACATATTATTGGTAACGAATGCTGGCAGTTGTAAATATACCCTGACACAGAGTCGCTAATTTCCTAAAGTGTGCTGTTAAAGGCACTCCCGCCTTATTTTCTTTAAATTTGGTTATGAAGAATTTTTAATTTAGTTTTATTTAATCACTTTAGTTTAATTATTAAAAACAGTGACCACCCATTTTCTACTGGCACCCCTGCTGCACCCCTTCTGTGAACGCCACTGTTTCTATGTGTTTGAGTCAATGTGCAAGTCTTTGTGTAAGGTTATTGGAGTGAAGAAGTATTGAAGCCTGCATTTACCTACAAAATTAGTTCCAAGGACGCTTATGAATATTAAACCTATATTAAGTTTAATTAGCATCTGTTTGGAGGGCTTGCTGCATATTTTAATTTGCTCTTGACCCCGTTAAATGGGGACAATAGCAGCTGAAACCCCCAGCCTCTCCCTGAGGCGAATCTGAGCAGGGCTCTCTTGTCAGGGAAGGATTGGCCTGTCATGTCGGAAAGCTGAACAGATCAGCCATGAAATTGGTTTGAAAAGGCAGAGTGAAACAAAAAACTTAACAGAGGTTTAAATATTGCTGCTGCGGTCAGAAGGTCTGGTCTGAGAACAATGGCCTATGGGATTTTGTTTTTATTTGCTGAAGGAAAAATAGGTTCATAATGCTTTATTACCATACTACAGATACAATGTACAGTGCTTGAAAGGCTGCTTTGTATTCATATTCCTCAATCATTCTGGATCTTTTCTCAGTTTTAAATTCATTCAGCCCAAACCGCTTAAAGGAACAGTACAGAAACGCAACAATAGAAACAGATTAATACTGGGTGAGAAACAGTGGAGATTTATAGTAAAACATTACTTAAATATTGATCTTTCACTTTCACATTGTTCTTCTTTTGGTTTTGGTGATTTTCATTCTCTGATTATCGCCACCTTCTGGGCAGGGAGGAGAATTTATAGTAAAAATTACTTGAATATTGATCTATTTCTCACCCACACCTATCATATTGCTTCGGAATTTGGAATTTTACTTGACAACGAACATGACAAGTTGCATGACAAGTTGGACATGCAAAAGGAAAAAAAAATATCACAATGTTTTGAAACCTGCAGACTTTGACCTCAGAGAAATAGGTATGGTATCCATTTAGGCTGAACGATTTATTAAATTAAGACTGACATCGTAACATAGCATTACATGATTACTAAACTTCAAAAGGCTGCATTTTACTCTGACTGAATGAGCTGCGCTCTCCTGCAGGTGTTAGGCACACAAGAGACTGTGCTTGTCACAGTTACAAATTACTTTATCATTTGACCATAGCTGAATCTACTGTATTCTAGTGGTATTATATTAGCTTAGTACTGCTTTTGACACCAATGATCATTCGTTTTTTTTTTATAGACTTTTGTGGACAAGCATTAGCATGGTTTAGATACTACTTATCCAACAGCTACCACTTTGTTTGTGTCAATGAGGAACTGTAACAAGTTATGTATGGAGTGCCGCAAGGCTCTGCATTAGGTCATCTGCTGTTTTCCTTGATATCTGATTCAAAACTCTGATTCAGTACAAATACGGTCTTTCAATCAATTGTTTTAATTTTCAATCAATTGCAAATTTCCCACATAACCGCTGCAGTGTCCAGATACTAACTATGTGCCGATGAGACAAAAGACCAAGGATTTCATTATTGTTAAATATTATCCTAAAATATGATTTAACTACATCCTCCATATTCATCTATTGTGTTAATGAAGCTGCTGGTTAGGCGTCTGTTCAATTGTTGTAATAATGAAGCCTAATATTGAGATATTTTTCTTCACACAATATATTACTTTATTCTCACAATGCTAAGACTTTATTCTAATAATTTGTACTTTATTCTCAAAATATTATGAACATTATCTCAAAATGCTATGTTATTATTCTAATAATTTTTTACTTTATTCTCATACAAAATTTTAGACTTTATTCTCAAACTATTATGACTTCAATATCATAATTCTACAACTTTATGCTCATAATTTTTAAAATATTATGAATATTAACAAAATCTTATTTTTGTATTATTTAACAATGCAATAAAACACCATTGTGAAATCACAGAGTAAAGTTAAAAAGAACCTACATTTTTATAAATGGATCATGAAACACCTGCGTTGGGTTTCGTGGCTGTTAGTAAACATGAATCCAGGTTGTTTTTAACAAAGAAAAGATGCAACGCTTGATAAACAGCAAGAGAGTATTTTTTCCCCCTTTTGCTTTAGTGTGCAGACTTAAGGACAATGATTTGACAAGTTCAATGTCATTTGATTTTAAACCATTTAAAAATCAAGGCACCCCAAAGAGGCTATTTAAACGCAGTAGTTTAGTTCCATTCACATGACATGGAAATGTGAACCAGCATGGGCAGAGCGCATATATAGGCAGTCATTTTTGTTTGACATTATTGTGAGATTTTATCATTTTAAAATAAAATCTTAAATTGGATCATTTTAATTTATATTTAAATTTTAATTTAAAACCTATTTTGTGCTATTTAGGCTTATTGCTCACTGTGCTGCTATTTTGAGTTGCGTTTGAGGAATTCCATTCCAATAAACATTCTTTATCCCCACGTACCGACTCCCGACTAAACACAAAAAACCGAACCGTTGTTTTGAAATGTATTCCACTACAGATTTACAGAATACATGCTGTAAAATGTAATGTGTAAGGAATTCCATTAGATTACTCAAGGTCAGTAACGTATTCAAAATACTTTGGATTACTTCTTCAGTACTGGTAGATATTTTAACTTGTTTTGACTATAAAAACTCTGTCAGTACAGTAAGACAAAATACATGTTAAAAAAACATTCTCTGGAAAAACCCAGATATCTTATGCAGTGTTGTTTCTAAAACAAGATTAAGGAACTTGTTTTAAGGATTTTTAGATATTTTTACAGGAAAACAACACAAAAATGATTATCGTGAATATGTTTTTTGGCCTACAATCTACAGTTTTGGCCTACAGTTCTTACTTGAAAATGAAATTATGATCTAAAGTAAATTTTCTTGATAAAAAAATATGGTCGTGTCTGGTAACATGTGCATGTAAAATGGCTAGAAATGTTTTTAAATAAAATGTACTCTGTTTATTACATGAACTGCTGTTCATGTTAATGCTGCAAGCTGGTTCATTATCAGATCAGCCTGTAGAGGACGGACTTTTCTTCCTTCAACCCTTACTCAGACTATGTATGCTTGAAACCTTTGCTCTTGCTTTGATATAGTTTATTTTTTATGTTTGTTACATCTGTTTTGTCAGTTATGTGTGTGAGTGTGTGTTAGACTTTATGTGTATGTGTGTGTTCCTTTTTGAATAAAAAAAAGTGTGTAAGTAAAGACTTTTTAAGAAAAATATCATGCATGATATTATGCAAATAATATCTGCATAATATCATGCATATCATATCATAAGGCACATTTGATAAAATTGAAGTCATTTCTTCAAAAAATCTGTAAAACAAAAAAAAATTAATTGTGTTTATTTTAGTCTTGACTAAAAAATGAATTGTGTTTAGGTAGTCTTGACAAAGTCACAAAGTTTGGTTCCCATACGAAAAACAATTATGAATTTAAAAATTATGAATTACTTCTATAAGGTCAAAAATGCAATAGGAGCGTTAATATCATATATGTATCAATATTTGCTGAAGAAGGCCCCAAAGTGGAAATAATTAAATATGCATTAGTCATTATAGATATAAATATAATAATATACAATAAATATAATAATTTAGATAATTAAAAGACATATACAATAAGTGGCTTTAGAAGTCAATATCACTGGCCTACAGTCCTATTTTTTGTTGCTCTAACTACTTACTGTATGTGGATTGTGTGGGAGTGGATCAGCAGATAACTAATACACATCATGATCAGACTAAACTATACATTCAATTTAGTGTATTATAATAGCTTTGACCTTGGATATGGTCTCTATCATTAGGAGAGTGGCTAACATGTGATGAGTTGAGTTAGTCTTTATTAATTACAATTTTACAGTGAAAAGAAAAGGTCACTGACAGGACAAGTATCATGTTGCAAACTCGTGAGGATGGGAGAAATATTTCAATTATAGCAAATTAATCATTGCTTAATAAACCAGTTTGTCAGCATGACACTGCAACTGGACATTTTTCTGTTAAGCAAAACTATTATTCAAGTATTAATAATTTCAGCAAATATGAAAAGAAATCTAATTTGGCTAAACTTCTTAGCGAAGTATGTTACTCTAGAAACACTGTTATTCGGCTATTGCAAATGCATGAATATTCTTTGTTGGTTTATTATTTTTTGACTTCACAGAAAGGGGGCTCAACCTTAACTTCTACCCTCTGTGCCTTCTTTAATGCTCGCAGTAATTAATTTCACAATTTACATGAACAATCAGAGACAGATCTTATTAAGGCACCATGACTCTGCATAACACCCTTAGAAATAAACTACAATCCTCTATTAATTAACTTTTCTCTCTAGTTTTTAAAGTCATATTGAGAAGTATCCCAATTAAGGTTCAATCCTGCCCTCGAAAATCTTTTAATATATTGTTTTCCTGAAAAAATGCCAATCCAAGCAGCAGTATCCACCCTGGTGCCTTTGCTAATTCATGCCTTTATCTTATTATTCATGAAATCCAGCCGGGATGCTGGGTAATTTGTTGAAGGTCCAGCTCTCTCTCATTTCACCACATGCCAAACAAAACAAATGGTGTTTTATCTTTCCCCAAAAGCCTTCACTATGTCCTTCTTCAAGCTTAAAGCTTTTGAAGAACACAGCAATTAAAATAAGTGTTGAACACACGTCAGCATTTATATTAATCACTTTGTGCTGTGAGATGCATTTTCATTAAAGGGTTTGTTCACACAAAAATTGAAAATTATATTTTTATTTCCTATCGTCAAGTCTTTTTTTTTTTTTCATTGAAAAAAATGAAAATTGGGGGTCCAATTACAAGTGTATTAAACAGGGGTTGAATTGGTATTTCAGAGGTAGGGAACCCTAAATTTGAGTGCAAGGTCACCTCACTCAGCATCAGTAACTGGAAGTAGAACGTTTTATTGAGTCTCGATTAACACTCAATATATTGAAACGGAATAAGTGAAATGGATAAAATAAAAACTAGACTTGAGCATACAAGGAATGGAATCGATTGACAAACAAGCCACCAGTGTTTTAAATTGAAGTTGCCAGAACACCGTTTCAGAACATTCCGGCCCACTTTCACTTCTAATTTTAAATCATGTATATACAGTTATTGCAACATGCATTTAAAGGGCAACTTTCATCCAACACTGCCAAATATGAATATAGGCAAGTTCACGGTAGTTTAATTCGCTTCTTATTCAAATTCTGTAAACAGCACCTCCGGTGCCGTTCTAAATGCATATTATAAGTGAACCAAACTATTGAGCATCTGCATCTGAGATGTTGTTCGTCAGTAGCGCTCAAATATTGCACACCGCTGTGAAGGTTAAAAATAGCCACGAGTGTGTGTGTAAACAGAGCAGCGCCATTCACTAATCTGCTGGAGCTGCGCGTGCATTTTATATGTTAACTTGTTAAACACAGCCTTTTGTGATTCAGAGAGCTAATGCACATCTTCAAGTGAATTTGAATAAAATGCACGAGTCATATGAACTACTTTAAAGTGTTTTAATGTCATTTTTGGAGCTTGACAGTAACAAACATGACTAACACACAGCATCGGATTTGTATCAGGCTCGTCGGAGCCGATACTCGATCCAGGTATCGGATTGGTGGATCCCTAATCTAGAATTGGGGTATTTGAGTTTGGAATCAGAGTCATGAGTCCAATTTTAATGGACTTGGACTTGTAACGGACTCGGATGCATTTTTACTCTGACTTCCCATTAGCTCCTGAAGTTGTAGACATAGCCAGAGTTGTTTCACTGAGTTTAAGCAAACACACACACACACACACACAAAGTATTCTTTGGTTGGTATTTAAAGATTTCAGACTGACTGCAGACCAACGCAGCTGCCACTCAAGCAAATATCAATTATTATTATTTATATTTATATCTTCTGTGGCAGCTGCTGCGAGACATGCACGGACGCATCAGGGATTTAGGTACACGAGCATCAAGGAGAACTGCCCTGCATTGTGATGTTTCCCCCAAATTAACTAGAAAATCATGTCCGTGACGACATGGCCCTAATATTATCAGTGTTTTTGGATGTAACAGTTGCAGTGAAATCGTGAGACGTAACTTCTCAGCGAGTGCTAATTACTGCTGTGATGACTCGTTTGTACTTTACGTATTTTCCCAAATCAGTCGTCAAATAGAGAAAAAATATTATTTCTTTAGATAGGGATAATTTTACATAAAATGTATTAAATTGAATTGACAAATTGCAAATGAAGTAGAAATAAAAACTAAATTCAAATTTGAAATAATAATAACTCTGGTTGTAATGACTAATGCAGCTTTCACTTTCTTTAGTGTGTGTTTGAATGGAGGGAAATATCAACAACAATTGAAATGTCAACCGAACACAATAAGAATTGAGTTGAAGGATGGTTTTGTCTTCATACACATAAAGCATATGCTTTCATTCTGAAACCACTTTGAAGTCTGTTCAGCAGGATACTTATCATTTGTTTTTGTTACATTTATTTTGACTGTTTTTCTTAGTTGTGAAGTTTAAAATAAATGTAAAATATTGATGTTGAGTTTACGGTAAGAATTACGATTGAATTCAGATTCATGAACAGATTTATTCTGACTTGACTTGGACTCGGCCTGTTATGGACTCGGCCTTGAGCCCGACTCGGACCCTTTTGGACTCAGACTCAACTCGGACTCGATTGTTTAAAGACTCGGACTCGACTAAGGTGGACTTGAACCCAACACTATCTGGATCATACAGTTTGGCAAAGAAAATAAAGAGTCAAATAGACATGTGCAGTTGTAACCTCCGCTAATGCACCTGTATGGCTCTTTAGATGAACACACTCCACCTGTGTTTCACAAGGGTCAACTTTCTACAAAGAGAAGATGTCTTATTAACGTAGTATGGTAAATCAGTTGATGACATCACAGTTCTGCATGCATTAGTGGGCAAAATGGCAACCGGAGAAAACAAGGCACTAGATTAAAAGCCTCAGACCCCATCCATTGTATTTGCACATAAAAGAGCAACCAAAATCTTTTTGTGTTGCACAGAAGAAAGCAGAGCAGGTTTGAAATGACATGAGGGTGAGTAAATAAAACAAAAATGTAATTTTTGTAATTAGTAATTTTTTAATTAGCCTTTAAGAAATAAAAGCTCCATGCGCTCAAAATATCTGGTGTCTTACATATCGTAACTCCTTTCTATTTATAGTTTCCATATAGCAAATATGCTTTGTATAATTTATAAAATTATGCATTATTATATTATTATCAATTATATTTTTTGCACCAGAACAGTGCATTGTTCACTCTGAAGCATACATAGACCATGTAGACTATTAATAATTTAATCATATGTATTTAAACTGCCATTTTGGAGGTGGGGAACCCTTAAATCGAGTGCAAGCTCACCAAAAAGACAACAATAAAAATTAATTAAAAAAGACGACAATAATTTCCTTAACACCTGCAATCTATGCAGCAGTATGCCACCTCAACCAGCCTCCACAACTATACCTTGAATGTTTTTTTTTTTTAAACCTGATTGTTTGAAATTAAATCAATTGACAAACAAGCCACCATTTTTTATTATTTTAGCTGCTGGAACACCATTACAGACCATTTCTGGCCCAATTTATCTTCTGATTTTAAATCATATATATGCAGTTATAGCAACATGCATATAAAGGGCATCTTCCATTCAATACTTGCCAAATAAAGATCATTTTATAAATGCTTAATAAATACACTTATTCATACAAAAACATCTATTGACAGTGCATTTGAGAAAGCAGCTGGTTCATCTGCATCATTAGAGAGATTTGTGATGATCTGTGTTTATTGTCAGCAACTCTCTCCTGCTGGTTTCTCTCCAGACACCATCCTTATCCTGTCATAAGCAGAAGAAACCCACAGCCGCCACAGGGAGAGAGCATGCAAAGGTGATAAAAATAGTACAGATGCATGGAGCTTTTCGCTTGCGAGTCGGTATGTCCGTAAAGATCATGGCTGGAGACTCCTCGCTGGCTTAACATTAGCATGAACAGGCTCTCCTGAATCTTGAGGGAGGTGTGCAACAGCTGGACAAAGCTCACAGCAGCTTCTCAGGACATGATGACCTGTGAACGAGTGCATTAACATGGAGGACAGCAGGACAAGGGTGGTTTGACAGACAGATGAACAGATGGTTATTCCTTCTGACAGAACATGTGGAGGATCAGCCATGAGCAGAATGTATTGAAAACCACCAATGTGCTAATAATAATCACATTTCCTTCAGAAAAGTTCACCCAAAAAGTTAAATTATTTCATCATTGACTTACCTTCATGTAAGCAGTGGCAATATGTGCGCAAATAATCTATTCAAATTACATACATTATTACTGTTTCTGCATTTTCCAAATTTTTGAGAATAATAGTGTAAAATGCCACACATCACTATCACTCCGTTTGTTGAAATAATACAATTCTCTTTTTTCTAAATGAATATGCCAATAGAAGTTAGTGAATGCACTGCATTAAAGTCATCATGTCTGACTGTGAATACTACATTTCTACAATGACATCTGAAACTGTAATTTATTGATATTGAATGATGCATCCAAGCCGCACGGTGTCGGTGTAAGTCCAAGACACAAAGACAAAAATTACTGAGTGCACTTAAGAGTCAGTAAATGATTACAAAATGTCCATTTCTGGATGAACTCTCTATAAATCTATTAAGAAAGCTCTCCAACAAAAAGTTGCTTTTTATTCGAACACACTAGAGCTTTCAGCAAATTAAGAATTTCCAGGTATAGTAAAAGTGAGCATAATCTGATTCTTCTAGACATCATAGTTTTAACACATTTGATGGTACCAAGAAAACAAAATACCACCCTGAATTTAAATCCAATCTTACAGATCAAACGACTGGATTTGAACCTCATGAACCAGTGTGATATATGCAGGGTTTGGAGGGTTAATTTGAAATGTATTCAGCTACAGATTACAGAATACATGCCGTAAAATGTAATGTGTAAGGTATTCCATTAGATTACTCAAGGTCAGTAACGTATTCTAAATATTTTGGATTACTTCTTCAGCACTGGTAGATATTTTCACTTGTTTTGACTATAAAATCTCTGTCAGTACAGTAAGACAATATACATGTTAAAAATACATTCTCTGAAAAGCCTAAATATCTTATGCAGTGTTGTTTCTAAAAGGATTTTTTTATATTTTTATATCAAAACAATACAAAAATAATTATCAAGAATATGATTTTTGCTCTAACATCAAAGATCTTACTAGAAAAAATAAATGATGATCCAACATTAATTTTATTGATAAAAAATATGATCATGTCTGGTATCGTGTGCATGCAAAATGACTAGAAATAGCATTTTAGCTTAGCATAAAGCTAAGCTAATCTTGTACACAAGATTTCTTCTGCTCCAAACTTTCTTCAAACGTACTTCTCTGTCTGCTCGTATGAATGTAACACATCATAAGAAAGTGTTTCACCGCTGTTCAAATGCACTTTGGATCACATCATTTATATGTATAAATGTTTTCTATTTGAAAGGACTAAATATTAAATGAAACAAATAAATGCAAAGTAATCTCTTCAGTAATCAAAATACATTTGAATGTAACTGTATTCTAATTACCAATGATTAAAATTGTAACTGAAGTGGAATACAGTTACTTATATTTTGTATTTTAAATACGTAATCCCGTTACATGTATTCCGTTACTCCCCAACCCTGGTGTCTATAAATACTAGTTAGAGCAGTGAAAGGGTTTTGGGCATGGGCAAAGTATCGGTCCCACTGGCACTCAGTGGATCTGTCGCAAAACAAAACATCTGTTTCTACTTTTAGAATAGTGTAGAAAAAAGCAAGACTTGTCAAAACTGACTAGAGATGAAGCTCTCTAGTTAAAATACATCCACAAAGGCTATAGAGGGCACAAATGTAATTACTGGTGCTAAATGTAATAACATTTGGCCCTACATTTATTTAAAGAGCAGCTATTATGGTTTTTAAACATGCCTAATTTTGTTTTAAAGTTCTCTTACAATAGATTTACATGCATCCAAGGTCAAAATACACATTCATTTTACTCATAATTTAAATTGCAGCATTACTTTTTTCCCCAGTGTCAAAAATGACTTGTTCAATTATCCGTTCTAAAGGATTCATTCTAATCTCCTCTTTTCAGACCTCAAAAGGCCCAAAATTGAATAACATTGGTCTTAAATGTAATAAAAGTCCTAAATGAAATAACTTTTGGCCCTAAATTAAATTCTGGCCTAAATGTAATAAGATGTGATCGTAAATGTAATAAAGGCCCTTAATGTAAAATATTTTGGTCATAAAAGTAATAAACGCCTAAATGTAATAACATTTGGTCCTAAATGAAATATAGGCCATAAATGTAATTACATGTGGTCCTAAATTTACTCAAATTAGTGACATAACATGACAATGTTTTGTACTTTAGGATTGATGCATGATGACGCTGTTATGCTGGGTAGTGGAAGTAGGAGAAGGCAGACGGGAGTGTGAATCCAAATGCGGGCTTTATTATATAAATAACAAATAAGAGAACACAAAGAAAAGTCCACAATGGGAAAAACTAACTTAAACACAAAAGAACACACGGCTGGGAGAACAGAACACGAAGGGCAGGTACAAGGGCAAAGGGCAAAGGCATGACAGAAAACCATACCAAACAACGACTGACAGAGACTGAACAAACAGACAGGGTTTAAATACAAGAATCTGGGACAAAGGGGCCAATGAACAAACAGAACACAAACTAGATGACAAGGTGATTAACAGAAGCAAATGACAAATTAACAAGGGCAGGTGAAAACAATGAACAGTGAACACGAGGGAAAACAAGACTATGGAGTTACAAGGGTGCCAAAAGTGAAAACTAAGGAACTACAAAAGTGACAAAAATGACAAACAAAGGGCAACGAAAAAACAAGACAGGGTATACATAACAGACGCATTGTAAAGATAAACAATCATAAATAATATTTACTTAAGAGCTACATCATTCATTTTTACATGCTTTAATTAAATACAAATTTAGAATTGACATAATATTTTCAAGATCACACTTAAACTTATTTAATTTAAAAAGTACTTAATCTTTTTTGCTTTATTTAATTCACCAGAGAATTGTTTTTTATTTTTTTATTTATTGAAGAGACAATATTTATTACATTTAGGGTCTTTATTATATTAAGGACCAAAGGTTAATACATTTAGGGCCTTACTGTATGACCATTTATTACATTTATCAGAGTTTTAGGGTCACGGTTTCGGTACAAATTTTGTGCTCCAGATGCGTCATTAAAGTTGAGGTGAAACGCGGGGTAAATTCTTATCAAACCGTGGGTGGCGAACTGTACAGTTTGGTGACGTCGTGGTAATTAAATTTATTTAATTCCAAAATGTTTTTCTCTGAAAAAAAAAAGATACACTTTATTGAACATGTGTTGACCTTTTTTTGACAAGCAAAATAGGCAAGGCAAGTTTATTTATACAGCACATTTCATACACAATGGCAATTCAAAGTGCTTTACACTTTGTGGTGGTGGCGTAGTGGGCTAAAGCACAGGGCTGTTAATCAGAAGGTCGCTGATTTGATCCCCACAGCCACCACCATTGTGTCCTTGAGCAAGACACTTAACTCCAGGTTGCTCTGGGGGGATTGTCCCTGTAATAAGGGCTCTGTAAGTCGCTTTGGATAAAAGCATCTGCCAAATGCATAAATGTAAATGTATAAATGTTTACAAAAAAAAAAAAAAAAAAAAAGAATTATACAGAAAATACATGACAAAATATATGTAAAAAACAATCAAGAACATGAAATAGGGGCCTGTAGTCACGAGTTCGATTCAAGGGAGTGCTGAATGACTCCAGCCAGGTCTCCTAAGCAACCAAATTGGCCCGGTTGTAAGGGAGGGTAGAGTCACATGGGGTAACCTCCCTGTGGTTGCTATAATGTGGTTCTCACTCTCAGTGGGGCGTATGGTGAGTTGTGTGTGGATGCCGCAGAGAATAAGGTGAAGCCTCCACACGTGCAACATCTCCACGGTAAAATATGTGGGTTGACGCTCTCAGACGTGGAGGTAACAGAGATTCGTCCTCCACCACCCAGACTGAGTCACTACGCCACCACGAGGACTTAGAGCGCATTGGGAATTGGGAGTTCCAAATTGGGAAGAAAAGGGTAGAAAATAAAATACAAAATATAAATAAAAAACATGAAATAAGAATAAAAAGTAATGAAAATGAATAAAAAAGAAAAAGAATACAAAATAGTTAATAAATAATAGAATAATATAGAAAATAAATAAGTGCAGCACAACGCTCAGTCAGAAAATGCACAGCTAAACAGAAGAGTTTTCAGTCTGGATTTAAATGTGGCTAATGTTGGAGCACATCTAACCTCTTCTGGAAGCTGGTTCCAGCATCGGGTGGCATAATAGCTAAACACAGTCTCACCTTGTTTTGAGTGAACCCTCTGTATGTCTATCTGATTTGATCCTAATGAACTGAGAGGTCTGTTTACATTCAACAAGCATATCTGAAATGTATGTATGTCCTAGACCATTGAGTGATTTATAAACGAGTAGTAGTGCCTTAAAATAATTTCTAAATGTAACTTAACATTTTACAAAAACAAAATGTATAAAAACAAAGCTGACCGTTTAAGAGTTTTGAAGCAGTTGTAAATCATTCCTTGTTAAGGAAGAAAGGGAGTTAAACTCAAAACACGATTAAAAGACAAAATCTTAATATAGTCAAATTCATCTGCTGAGATAACAAAGCAGCTCAAATAAGAGAAGATGTCGCCTGTTAGTTCTGCTAATCAGACACCCTAGCCAACGCCTCAGTTGCTTTGCCATCTCCAACACCATTTCAAATCCAAAACAATTACTCCGCTCCCTAATAACTGTCATAACATGGCAAGCCTGAGTGGTCTAACAAGCTTATTCTGGCAGATTGCATGACTGTCTCTGAGCTGCTGAGGCACAAATAATAGCCCAGGCTGTGTTTGACAAGTCGTTTTCCAGGATAAGACATAGCAGATGATTTAATTGTCTTTTTGTGTTACATAATAGTATAACATCGCTTAATTTTTCAGATTTTGCAGTCAAATACTCCTTAATTGCAATTATCACCCTAACCCTGCATAACTGCACATGGACAAGAGCTCGTAGGGAGTAAAACAATGAAATTTGTACCGTAACAGTACACTGTAATAGCATCCAGTACACCCAGACCGCCACAGGCAAGGCCAAAAGGGGTGCATGAATGGTTAAGTGTGCCCAATTATTGTGGCCTGCCTGGAGGAAACTGCCCTGAGCTCCCATTGGCTTCTGCTGAAAGCCTGAGCATTACCCAAGAGAATGGCCAGAGTGCAACGGAGCAGGACCTGAGTGAACGTGAAAAGCAACTGGGTTAAAGTGTTGTCCTCATGAGATATTCTAGGGATGCTATAACACACCAGCTGCGGTAGCATTTGATTCTAAATCTGAAAAAAGAAACTTGTCAACCATACATTATAAATCGGACACTTCTGTCTCTAAATTCTGATTGGATTACAAAGCTGTTGTAAAATGACTGTAAAGTCAAACCTGTGATCGCATTTTAATGAGCAAAGTTGCAAAGTTTGCCGCAGATTCCAGGTGAAATAAACACTAAAGGTGCTACAACTGTGCTTTTTATTCATTTTCAACCAAATCATGAGTAAAGTGGCTAATTATGACTTTAAAAACAATAATTTTTTGCTCTATTACTCACACTTTTTTGTTATCATGTCAAAACTTTTACTTTAATGCATCCTTTGAAAAACAATACATTTTAACACTTGTATTACAGACCCACCTACATTTACACACTTATTCCAATGTAATTCGATTTGACAGTAGCTCACCTGATAGAGTGGTGGACTCTGGACTTGGAAGAACGAAGGTTAATCCCAGCCAAGCAGCCAAGCTGATACGTGAGCTGAAAGTGTCATAGAAGTGACACAAAATGACAAAGTTGCTTCAGAAAATGTACTTTTCAAGTTGCATTTGCTTTTAGGATACTATCGGTTAGGTTTAAGTATTGGTGTAGGGTAAGGACGTTTGTTTTGTTCACCTCTCATTTATCTTTTTGAACACTTTTGCTTAGATTTATGTCAAAGTTTTAGGTTAGGGAGATATGTTTTACTCATAAAAACCTCCATCTATTATTCACCTTAAAAACCTTTCACTTGCTTTTGGTGCCCACCGCTGGATATTTAAATGGGAAACTGCAGTGAAACATGTTATGAAGCATGACATTTTGATTTGAAAAACTTTTGCCACAGTCATGTAATTTTAGAACTTTTCTTGCCATGCACCACACATTGCAGTCTCTAGAGGCCAGGCTGCATCTTCCCACCCAAGAACTCAGCAAAATGCACTTTGCCTATTTCTTTCGCTATTGGAATGGCAGCAACAACAAGATCAGCCAGTTCCCATATACATGTTTGTTTACATCTGTCATGCAGCTCCTAGAATGGGAGGGTGTGTGTTTCCATGTGAGTTTGTGATTGGACTGACTTGACAGTAGAGGTGGTGGTTGGTGTGGCTCTGTCTGAAATCGTGTTTTGCCAGAGTACGTACTGCATTTGATGAAGAATGCACTTTTCGGCCAGTAAAAACACTAAAGTTTTAGGTATACAGGTGAGAAGTATGTATACATTCTCTGGCATACTTCATCCAGGAATGTGGACATTGTTGTTATTACGCCATATATTTGGGTCATGGGACAGCCGCAAAAAAAATAAATAAGCACAATTATTATTAAGCACAATTTAACCAAATGAATATATAGCATTTACATTTTTTGGAATATGAAGTCACCTGAGCTCCTGTGGCATTATGAGGTAGTAAAGTGTCTAGGGGATGCTCACTTCAAAAGGGATGCTCACTTCAAAATCTCGCCAGATGTAAAGTAGTTAGTCATCTGGGTATTTCTCGCCCACTCTTTAATGAATATTAAGGATATGTACCCTACTCCACTGATACTGTTTTTGGCATAATATATACATAGTAGAGGTATACGTATTTGGCTACAGGGAGTGTATGATCCTTAGTTGTTTGGTGTGTGATGCCCAGTTTTTAACTGTAGCCATTTACAGTCAATAAGTGTGTGATACCTAGTATTTTTAGAATCTGTTCATTTATGTAGTGTAATGCATTTGTACTATGGACATGCATGATATCTCTAATTGTGCAGCTTGTTGAGCAGACTTGTGCTATTGCATTTTTTAAATATCATAAAGACTTGGGGTGAGCTCTTGTGACTTGGGCCAGAAAGTAAGCACATAGCAACCACACAGAACACCCTAAAACCATTCAGAACTCCATAACAACTGCAACCATCAACATCAGCCAGGGCAGCGTTTCTCAAAAGCATTGTAAGTAGATTGTAGAAGCCATTGCCATCAATGGTCTCTACGATCAAATTAAGCTTGCGATGCTTTTGGGAAATGCTGCCCAGATGTATTTCCAAGGTTTATGTTGCTTTAACACAACTTTTAGGTGAAATGTGTAATTTCTGTGCCACTTCTAGCATCAAACGTAATAATAATAAAAAAAAACTGGTTCAAACAGGCTTCTCTTACACTCCCACAATCTGCCATCTGTCAGCCAAACAGATAGTCCCAAAAACTCACACCACTGGTTCAGTCAATAGGTACCTCCCAAACTGTAACCTTCTGCACTATGCAACATTGTAGTGTAAGTAGTGGGGAGGAGTTACCTGGCTGCATTGCTGGTCTGACAAAACAATTGTAAATAATCGAGATAGAGGCAACTAGTGAAACTTTATTGGGGACAGCACCTCACATGTGAGTTGAATGCTTTACCCCCACGCTGTGTGAGTGTTCATTATTTTAGATAAGTGTTGAGCTAAGTGGCAACACATCAAGTCATTTGAAACGTTGCTTCTATTATAAAAGCTGTAAAATGGTGAATGTTTCCGTGTGGTAAAAAAAACATTGAGTGTTCCTTTAAGACAATTCTGTAAGTGCATAGTGTATAATGTGTCACTTGAGACACAGCTAACATTGCAGTTTCGAGCTTGTTGGGAAGCTCAAACAAACAGATCAATGTTTTAATAGCGCCACAAAGCCACTCTCTTCACAATTTTCGAGAAAGTCAACATACGAATGGTTTATAGTTCTATCCACATCAAGATACAACAAAGTATCTGTACAGTTACAGGAATGCACAAGAATCTTGAGGAAGTGCATTTACTAATACATGCATTTTAAAAGGATTTCTCCAACAAGAGCCAAGTTAATTTAAAGTGAGTGACAGCAAAATGCCACGACAGTTGTAATTCTGCAATTCCTAGAATGCTGTTTTCACGCTCATGCACAAAATGTTTTGTGTCCATAACATGTATTGGCAAAGATGAGGTATACAAGCATAGATACTGATGTCATTAATGTATTTGTGATTTATAGTGAATGTTATAGGAGCATCAAAAAGAGATGTTTCGTGCTGGCATAAGCAACTGGCACTGGCGTATACCAATGGCACTCAATCTCCGGCTGAACACTCGATGTTAATCATTGAGCTAAAAAGACAATTAGTGCTAATTAGCATGCAAATACTAACTTTTATATATTTACTCCATTCATATTTGGAGGCATACAAATTTTGAGTGGAGAACAATATGCATACGTATTTGATATAATATATTTTCATTTGGTTGAGTTATACAGATTTCCTACAAGGTAAGCTTGCAGACTTTTTTGGCGATTTCAGTTTTTTCTTGTCTAATGTAACTAAGGCTGCTTTTACAATGCAAGGCCTAATGCACAAATCCAATATGTTGGTATGTATATGTTTTTGGTCTACATTTTTTATGTACAAAATTTATACAAAATATACTGTGTTTACATTAGTAACTCACACTTTACTGTTGCTATCAACTGCCATGTATTGAAAAGTCTGACTGTGACATTCAGTAAAACATGTTTTGTGTTCTGCAGAAGAAAGAAAGTCATATATGTTAGGAATGACATGAGGTTGAATAAATTAGTTTCTGAGTTAGGTTTAGGATTATTTTTTTAAATACTAAATATGTCCGTTGGAACATAATTAAAGTGGTTACCTGCTCAGAACTTCTGTCAGTGTTAGGAATGAATTAAGCCTCCATTGAGATATGTAATGCATATCCTCTCAAATGGAAGAGCACTTCTGGTACAGTAAGCATAAAACAGCTCATAAATCTTTGGTGAAAGATTCCATTTGGGTCTCGGATAAGCCAGTTTGGTAATGGTCAAATCAAACGCTTCCTCGCCTCAAGGTGTTGAGTTACAGAAGAATGGCTCCATTCTCTCTGGAAGGATTTCAAATTGATTAGCCGTCTGTGGTCATCGACTGCGGCCGGAACAACTTTGCAGACAGCATGTGTGCTTGTAAGGCCCTGATACAGTCATTTATCAGGTTGGAACAAGTGACAATAGAAACATAAGGACAAAGAGTGGATATTAGCTCTCAGTTCAGGTGCCTGGTCAGTCTGGACCGGTCTGGAGATCAATCTCTTTCTTTCGATTTCCCCTTCTTCCTTCATGATTAGATCTTTGTTCTTCAATAGGTCTAGGTTTATCAGAGCATCTGGTTCCCATTAGTTACATTTAAATGACACCTGCTTATGTGTGATTTGGAAATGAATATTGAGAAGAATATTTATAAGTAAAACACTTCGATGCAACCTCAAAATATTTCTTATGAAACGGTGCCATTTTTGTTAATGTTTTGCTATAAATATAAAATATAAATGTATTTCTTGTAATCATTACTTACTCATAAGCCCCATTGTGATTTCTGAATGGCCGATTCTTAAACTAAACGAAAATCGGTTTTGGGTGAGGAACTATAAATCTTAGCATCTGCAGTCTCCTTGCAGGCGCTGCGCATTTATCAAGAATACTGTATACTGCAGATGTCTGTTTCTCACCCAAAACCGATCATGTTGCTTCAAAAGACATGGATTAAACCACTCGAGCTTGGAGCTTGAAAGATTTGGATGCTGTTGACTTGCATTATATGGCCAAACAGACATCATGTATCTGTCAAAATATCTTTTGTGTTCAGCTGAAGAAAGAAAGACATACAAATTTGAGATGGCAAAAGTGTGAGAAAATTATTAGATAATTTTATCCATTTAAAAAAAATAACTTATTTTGGATTGCACACTAAACCAGCCTGATCACATGTAAATTACAAGACTGTGGTGACATTTAAAAAAAAAATATATTATGTAGTTCATTACAGCACATATCACGGCAGATTCAAGATGAAATGTCCATTGTGTGGTGCTAAAATCAAGTTTAATGTTCTCCCAAGCAGATGAGCTCTATGGAGTTTTAAATGAACCAAACCAACCCCCCTCCACTAAATCGATAGTGTCATAAAAAGCAACTGTGTCATTAAAAACATAATTGCTGAGGCAATCATGTCATTTTGTGGGGCTTCTAAGACACGTTCGGCAACTGTGTGGACTCACGTGCTCTTCAGGACTTGTACCGGCTCCTTTGCATTGCAAGTGCAATGAGCTACCACACAATTTGATCATACAGTACTTGAACAGCTTGTAAATGTTTATGTAATGCAAACATTCAAGTAAAAGTGTTTAGATGTCGTATCATAGCATTGTGTGTGGAACAGGCCCACCTGCTGAGGCATGGACTCTGCAAGACCCCTAAAATTGTCCTGTGGTACAGTATCTGGCACGAGATATTAGCAGTAGATCCTTCGAGTCCTGCAAGTTGTGAGGTGGAGCCGCCGTGGATTGGACTTGTTGGTACAGCACATCCCACAGATGCTCAATCAGATTGGGATCTGGGGAATTTGGAAGCCAGGGCAACACCTTAAACTCTTTGTCATGTTCCTCAAACCATTCCCGAACAATGTGTGGAGAGTGGCAGGGTGTATTATCCTGCTGAAAGAGGCCACTGCCATCAGGAAAAACAATTGCAATGAAGGGGTGTATCTGGTCTGCAACGATGATTAGGTAGGTGGCACGTGTCAAATTGACCTCAACATGATTGACTGGACCCAGGGTTTCCGAGAAGAAAATTGCCCAGAGCATCACACTCCCTCCATCGGCTTCCCACAGTGCATCCTGGTGCCATTACTTTCCCAGGTAAACAACTATGTACACGACCATCCACGTGATGTAAAAGACAACGAGACTCATCGGACCAGGCAACCATCTTCCAGTGAAGTTCAGAGTCCAGTTCCTCGTGTGCCCATTGTAGGTGCTTTCGATGGTGGACAGGGGTCATCATAGGCACTCTGACCTGTGGCTATGCAGCCCCATAAGCAGCAGGGTGCGATGCACTGTGTGTTGTGACACATTCCATCCATAACATAATTAACATTTTCTGTGACTTATGCCACAGTATACCTTCTGTCGGTTCAGACCAGACAGGATAGCCTTCATTTCCCTCGTGCATACATGTGCCTTGGGCGCCCAACACCCTGTTGCCGGTTGTGGTTTGTCCCTCCTCAGACCACTGTCTGTGGTCTGGTAGGTACTCACCACTGCTGACCTGGATTATCCCATAAGCCCTGCTGTTTCAGAGATGCTCTGATCCAGTCATCTGGCCATAACAATTTGGCCCTTGTCATTCAGGTCTTTACTCATGGCCATTTCTCCTGCATTCAACACATTGACTACGAGAACTGATTGTGCAGTTACCATCTAATCTACGCAGACCTTGACATTTGGCCTTGTTAAGAGATGGCCAACGTTATTCATGTCACCTGTGAGTGGTCATAATATTTTGTCTCATTGATGTACATGAGCCACTTAAAAATCATTTCTATGAGACCAGGTTGCACTCCACAATGAAATATATTAAATAATCTAAATAGTTCAGTATGCTGTCAATCATATGAGTAGTAAGCCTTGGGGACACACATAGCATCCACATGACCCTTTTCCAGTGTGTGTGTTTGTGTGTGTGTGTGTGTGTGTGTGTGTGTGTGTGTGTTAAGGTGTGCTAAGGTTCTGCCATATGGTTGAGAATGGCTCTGGTGAGCGCAGTTCACTGCTTTTTTGAAAATGACTTCTTGCAGCAAAGCTGTAAAATTGTTGATGGATTGCCCCTGCTGTTTAATAAACCTCAAAGGCCCTGATACACAACAAACAAAATCAATATATCACTGTCAACTAACAGCAATACAGATATCAGAAAGAAACTGATCAGCATGTCCTTTTCTACATTAAATGGCAGAGACTAAATTAAATAGGTGTTATTGAGTAAATCACGCTTCTGCTGTTTTTTGTCATCAATTTTCCTGTTCGTAATTTTGAATATTGTTGGGCCTCTGCAGGTCATTATATTAATAATTTGAATTACATACTGTATATATGACAAACAATTTGTGGTATTTTGTTGGATTGCCACTTGATGTCCTATGTAAAAATGCATGGTGCTGCTTGTATGACTTGCATATTTCAATAGACATGTTGGAAATATGAGCGTTATTTTGAATTATTTGAGTGGAAAACTTAAAATTAACAAAATAGGTAATAAGTAATGTAATCCAATTACAATTTTTCATTTTAATACACAAGGTATCACTGTGTGTATTTTATTTTGTCAAACAAAATAAATAAATGTTAATTAAAGACCTTATTGTACTCAAATCGAAAATCCCCAAAAAAAACACTGGAAATCAGAGAGAACCCATAGCTCAAAAGCTAGTTTCTTTTTTTCTGGGTTTTAGGACTACAGACTGAACAGCTCTGTAGTAAAATACAATACAATACAGATACAGATACAAATACCTGCTTATGGCACTGAACATTATAATGATTTACTGTTGCAATGAGCCAAACATGCTAAGCTCTGACTCAAAACTTACTTTATATATTTTCCACTGTCATCATAATCTCCTCAGGCAAATGCAAAGACAGTGCAGTGGGTCACGAAAGCCACAGATTTGCTTTCCTTTTCCTAACATAATTTTCCCTTTGATAAGCCCCTGATCCTCGGCTACACTGAGAAGCAATCTGTTTTTTTGTTAACACAGCAAAAAAAAAATTTGCAATATTCCTTCTCTGCAAATAAACAGAGCGGTCTTGGGTACAAACACAGACAGACTTTATTAAGCAACATTTATGGGTGGCAGATGTCTCGAAGGCTTTTTATGTCTTCACTAAATAAATAAATACAAGTCTTTTGTTTGTGCTTAATTGACTGTCATGGTTGTCTTCTTCTGAAAATTCCTCTACATTGAATTAAGCTTTTATCCTTTTCACTGTGGAGCTGACTAAAGGCTTTGCCATTATCATTTTTACCAACACCTGCAGTTGGATTGACAATTTAATTATTGACTTTTAGAGTCGACTTAGTTACTGTAGCTAACTCTGTCAGTTGTCCTACTAGTGTTTTTCTGCCTCTGGTTAATATGGAAAGTAAAGCAATCTTGATTAAATTCAGTATTATGTTAAACAATAATGTTGTGTTTATACCTCATTATGGAAGGGGGTGGTTTTATGTGGGAGGAAGAGAGTTTTTCTTGTTGTTCATACTTCCTCCGGGAGAGTGACAGGTGTGTGTTGTGTGCAGCATGAGAGAACAGCTAGACGGCTGTGAGATTGAGAAGTTTAAAGGTGTGGATTACGGCCATTAAAGTAGCCCTATCTTTATGAAGTGTTCAATTAACACTATAAGAGTTCAATTGGCATTGTATTTGAATGAAAAACGCTTCAATATATTTTATAATTGGTAGCCAAAAGGTTTACAATTTGCTATACAGTGTCTGGGAGCAATGCTACTAACTTTGCCATGACATTTTTCAAGAGTGTGACAGTAGTTCAGCTATTTTCACAATAGTGTAGCTCTTCCAGTTACCAGCTACATGTTCCAAGTGAGTAGCACTGTAGTGTTGCAAAACACTACATTTGCAGAATTAAATAATATCATCTGATTGTTATACATCTACAAATATTTTAATATTTAATAGCTTCAATGTAGTTTTTTGTTAGTAGCTCATACTGTAGCTAACTCCTTTTTTAAAGAGTAGCATGACTATCGACCTGTTTCAGTGATGTTACTTTTCTTTGCAGTATATTTGTGACCATCAGCGGGAAGGAAGCAATGGTGGTGAACAGATAAAAACATGTGAAATGAAATCAAGAAAAACATAAAATAATTGCTTTTGATCCGTGCTAGGTCCCAGAAAAATTGTATACAGGTCTGAAGTCAGCCCAAATATTGCCAAATTCACAGACATTTAGATATATTGTATCCACAATTCATCTCTGTATGCCAACGAGTCTGATGCATGTATGGCGAATACACACGACTTCCAGAACAATATAAATATCTCTCATTTTTTCAAATGCATATCAACAGGTAAAAGGAATAGTTCACCCAAAAATGAAAATTCTCTGATCATTTACTCACCCCAGATGTGACTTTCTTTCTTCTGCAGAACAAATATGAAGATATTAACAATATTTCAGCTCTAGGTCCATATGATGCAAGTAAATGGGTGCCAACATTTTGATGCACCATAAAGCACATACATCAGCATAATAGTAATCCATAAACTCTAGTGGTTAAATCCATATATTCAGAAGTGATTTGATAGGTGTAGGTGAGAAAAAGAATCAATATTTCTATTATATATACAAACTTCCTGCCCAGTAGGGACGTATGCATGAAGAATGTGAATCACCAAAAACAAAAAAAGAAGAATGTCAAAGTTAAAGTGGAGATTGACTAAGCAGGGAGATAAATTTATAGTAAAAATTGACTAAAACTTTGGCCTGTTTCTTAGTTATTAAAATGCACAATTTATTTAAAACAAATAGCACCTTACACTTTACAGCAGACATACTAGAGGAAGGAATTTAATATTATTAAACATATAATGTGATTTTAAGATGCGATTGCTGGTATGCGTGCATCACAATGCTGCATGGGATTCTGAGTCACAACAAAGATGATTCTAAAAAAAAACAGTGCTTCCACTTTGTTGCATGAGATGTGGTGAGAATGAGTGATGGGAGAACTGGGAGAAAGTTCAAGTAGACTAACTCATTTTTACATTCTTTGTTAGACATCAGAAAACGTCTCGGTTACTGACGTAAACTCCGTTCCCTGATGGAGGGAAAGAGACGTTGTGTCGATGAGTTGACACTAGGGGTCGCTCCTGCGGAGCCCAGACATCTCTGATTTTGAGAAAAGGCCAATGAGAATTGGCGTGTGGAATTTGCATGCCACTCCCCCGGACATACAGGTATAAAAGGAGTGAAACTGCAAATACACATCAGGTATCGCACTGAGGAGCCGAGACAAAGACCCGGCGCTTTCAGCGGTTGGTTCAGTATTGTGGCCGGCGGGACACAACGTCTCGTTCCCTCCATCAGGGAATTGAGGTTACGTCAGTAACCGAGACGTTCCCCGTCTGTCACTCACTCAACGTCGTGTCGATGAGTTGACACTAGGGGTCCCCATGGAAAACGCCACAGAGCTGAACCGAGTTACGCAGACTGGAGGTGCGAGACGGGAAAACCTCTGTGTGCCTCGTAGCAAGCGCAGCAAGCCGTCGCATAACTACCCCCAACACACTGGCAGGCATGAAGCGGTCCCCTGCACTTAGGGGAACGGCTAACTGCTCAGAAGTATAAGGACTGGCTGGCCCAGCCGGGGCCTTCTCTCTATTATTCTCCCCTGTAAAAGGAACGAAATCGTTCGGCTGGGGGCCAAATATATGGTCAAAGCTGGGGGGGTGTCCAGAAGGTCCTTCCTCAGGGGAATTCGCCAGGGGGCCAGCTGTGTGTCAAGGCATCTGTACCGAGGGGGGCCTCGGTCAGAGAGTACCAAAGTGGGCAATGGGAGGATTCTGGGGAAGCAAACAACAGGTCTACCTGTGCTTGGCTGAATCGACTCCAGATAAGCTGAACCACCAGGGGGTGGAGCCTCTACTCTCCCCTGGATGTAAACTGCCGTGACAGCGTGTCTGCTGTGCTATTGAGGTAGCCTGGGATGTGAGTGGCATGCAGCGACTTGAGTCGGTGCTGACTCCAAAGGAGGAGACGGCAGGCGAGTTGAGACAAGCGGCGGTTGATATACGCCGCCGCGTCTGTCTTGTCCATCCGGAGCAACACATGCTTGCCCCAGATCAACGGCAAAAGCCTCCTCAGGGCAAGTAGTACTGCCAGCATCTTGAGGCAGTTGATGTGCCAACGCAGTCGCGGGCCAGTCCAAGGGCCGGCGACTGAGTGCCCGCTGCGTATGGCGCCCCAGCCCCGTTGGGAGGCATCTGTCGTGACCACGACGTGCCTGGAGACCTGGCCTAGGGGAACTCCTGCCCGTAAGAATGCTAGGTCTGACCAGGGGCTGAGAGAGTGGCAACACGTCTGTGTGACGAGGACGCGGTGTGTGCCGTGGCGCCATGCTCGTCTCTCGACTTGGGTCTGCAGCCAGTGCTGGAGTGGTCTCATATGTATCAACCCAAGTGGTGTAACTGACGCTGAGGATGCCATATGCCCCAGCAGCCTCTGAAAGGATTTCAGTGGGACCAACTCAGCACTGACTGTGCGCACTCGCTGGTGAGACACGCCAAAATTGAGACCAAGTCCAACTCCATACCGAGAAAAGAGATGCTCTGAACCGGGGCAAGCTTGCTATTTTCCCAGCTGACCCGAAGCCCCAAGCGGCTGAGGTGCCTGAGCACCAGGTCCCTGTGAGCACACAACATGTCTCGCAAGTGAGCTAAGATTAGCCAGTCATCGCGATAGTTGAGGATGCGGATGCCCGCTTCCCTCAGTGGGGCAAGGGCTGCCTCTGCGACCTTCGTGAAGGCGTGAGGGGACAGGGACAGGCTGAAGGGGAGGACTTTGTACTGATATGCCTGACCCTCGAATGCAAACCAGAGAAAAGGTTTGTGTCGAGGAAGGATTGAGACATGAAAGTACGCGTCCATCAGGTCTACCGCCACAAACCAATCCAGATGCCGGACGCTCGCTAGAATTCATTTCTGCGTGAGCATCTTGAATGGGAGTCTGTGCAGAGCCCGGTTCAGTACTCGCAGGTCGAGGATTGGCCGCAACCCGCCGCCTTTTTTGGGTACGATGAAGTAGGGGCTGTAAAACCCATTCTTCATCTCAGCACCCGAGGGGCGGGCTGTGGCGGGGCTGGTGTTGGTACCGCAGGGGGACGCGCTGGGCGAGAAGCAGACTGGGTGTGGGGTCTGTGGCTCCGCCTGGGTAGGATGTGCTGTATAGCCTCCGTCTGCTTCCTCGCCGTTGAGAACTGCCGAGCACCCAACCTGGGAGATGGGTGGGTCAAGGAAACGTACCTTGTCAGCCTCTCGCGACTCGACCAGGTTGAGCCAGAGGTGACACTCCTGGACCACCAAGGTGGACATCGCCTGCCCGAGAGCCCGCGCCGTGACCTTTGTTGCCCGGAGGGCGAAGTCGGTCGCCGAATGGAGCTCCTGCATTAGACCCGGGTCAGGACTACCCTCGTGTAGTTCTCTAAGAGGCGGCATGCCCAGCGGTGCTGTAGGCTTTAACCGTCTGAGATGACGTCAGCCTACAGGCCCTGGACGGAAGCCTCAGGCGGTTACACCAGGTGGAGGCATTTTGCAGGCATAAGTGCACCGTGACTGCTTGGTTCACCTGGGGAATCGCCGTGTAGCCCCTTGCCGCCCCGCCGTTGAGGGTAATGAGAGTGGAGGAGCTCACCACTCGCGTGCGGGCAGTAAAAGGTGCCTGCCACGAGCGCGTAAGCTTCTCATGCACCTCCGGGAAGAAAAGAACGGGGACGGAGCATGGCCGTAAGCGGCGCTCTGGCCCCAGGAACCAATCGTCGAGCTGCGAGGGTTCAGGGGGAGGCGGAGGGTTCCACTCCAGCCCGACACTCACGGCTGCCCGGGAAAGCATGGCTTTCAGCTCCGCATCAGACTACGACTGAGCCGCCGCACCCGAGGGTTGGAGTCCAGCCGATTCTTCAGCGTCAGACATGACGAACCTGCTCTCCGATGCCGCGATTAAGATCTCATCGTCGTCAGGCACTCCAAACGAGTGTAGCGAACCGGTAACCGTGCCCCAGCGCTCGGTTGGAGCATACGAGCATGGCGGGGAGTGTGAGATCCGTGGGGTTATACCCGGCGGAGAGGCTCCCACTGAGGTCCCCATATCACCCCCAGCGCTAGCCGACACCGCTTCATACCCGTAGGTAGAAGGACCGAGTCGGGGAGTGGCTGGGGTGCCTCGTGCTATTACGATGGCGAGAGCATACCATGGCCATGCTCTCGCAGTGAGGGCATGAACCATCCACAAGCGCTAACTCTGCATTGGTAGCACCCAGACACAAGAGGCAGCGATCTTGGCCATCAGACGGGGAGAGAGAACAACCACAACCAGGAAATACACACAAACGGAAAGACATCTTGAAAAAGACGCTTCATCATTTGCGCCACTCTTTTAGAGAAATATACTCTTTTATTGGTGTTTATATATATATATATATATATATATATATATATATATATATATATATATATAAATGAAGTTATTCACTCCGTGAGCTCTTTTTCAGCTGCTGAAGTGCCCAGGGGTGTGTGCTCAACACAACATAGTGTGCGAGGGGGAGGAGCGCTGGAAAGCGCCGTAAAACCAACAGCTTGTAGAGATGAATGAACGGCAGAGGAATTCAGCTCTGTGACTGCTCTCTCGGCTCCGAAGAAGATATCTGATGTGTATTTGCAGCGTCACTCCTTTTACACCCGTATGTCCGGGGGAGTGGCATGCAAATTCCACACGCCAATTCTCATTGGCCTTTTCTCAAAATCAGAGATGTCTGGGCTCCGCAGGAGCGACCCCTAGTGTCAACTCATCGACACAACGTCGAGTGAGTGACAGACGGGGAAATGTGCTGCATCACTGCATCAAAACAGCTAGCTCAGACGGTAATGCCTTTAATGCCTTTAAAAAATAAATATATTGTGATTTTTAAAACACTATTTGAGCTGCTGTTTCATTATGACATCTGTTTTAGTCGTTCTGCATTTGCACTGCTGTTCACCAGGAAAGATCACACCAGTGTGATCACACACCACTAAGCCCAGCCAGTGGCTTCTAATGCTTTTTTTCTCAAAACCAAATTGTGTGTGAATGTAACAGTACAGTATTTTGCAGTCTGAAATAGGACTGACAATATTCTGCTACTGTCTGAACTTATCTTTAATGATTTGAAGAGGAAATTTATTTCACAGTACGTCTTCATATGAAAACTATATACACAAAGGTGTGAGAGTGTATTTTCTTGCAAGAAGTTTTCTCACTAAATAATCATAAACAATGGTGAGTCAAAGTGTTCATTTATTTCTCTAAACTTGGGCTGTCAGCTTTTTAATAAAACAACTCAACCTCTTATTTAGCTGGGGAAAATCTGACCCTTAAAAACGACTCTAAACTCGGCAACCATGCAAATCAGATACATATTACACCGTATACAGTCTCTCAGAGTGGAGGGCTCATTTACATACATAAAACAGGCCAGGTATGGACTATTACAGCAAACAGATTTATGAAGAGAGACACATGAATTAAAGATGAGCCACAACACATAATTCAAGTTTATATTGCTCAAAGAGACAGATGTAGAGATGAGAAAAAGTGTAGCTAGCTAAGCTACCAACTACTCTTCAGAAGAATTCACTAAACTGATATTAGAGAGAGTAGCTAGTTTTACTACAAGCAACATAAAAATGGTAGGTTGCCTGTTAAAGCCACTTAATAGTGTTTTTTTTTCCTCATAAATATTAAATACTCAAGATATTCAGCTGTATTTTGAGATAAAGCATCTCTAAAATACTTAATACTTTGGTATGTTCATATATTGTAGTCCATAATACTGAATGATTACCATATTCATATCCACCATAATATGGCACTTATATTAAATAGTAGTGTAAGTTAAGGTTTATGGGTGCATATTTTAGGGTGGTGTGTCTCTTAAAATAGCTACAATCCTGCAGTTCTGCATGCATGTGGAGCCCATGATGAAAAGTAATTTAACACATGCAAATTCATCCTCTCATTCTACATATCTGAATTGCATCTTTGGAAGTGCGTGCATCCTCTGCAGGCTTCTGTAAAAGCGTGTGCACGTGTGTTATTAGGTGGGCGTGTCTGCTCAAGAGCCTTTGGCTGCTTGTCACTGTGCGCTATCAGCCAGCTGTGATTATAAACACAACATCAAAGCATTTTCTTCTGGTTAAGAAATTTACTCAAGAGGACTCTTGATTTGCACCAGGTTTGTTATGCTTTCTGCATGCCTCAGAGAGCTATTTGTGGCTTCTTCAAAATGCTGGTGAACAGAATGACAGGTTTGGGTGTGTTATTTTATTTTCTATTTAGGTGAAGCTTTTAAATTCTCATTAAATGTCTTAATTGTGATATTGACATAGTAAAGGGACATTTCACCCCATTTCCCACATGACATTTCAAACCTGTACAATTTTTTTTTCTCATGTGGAACACATATTTTGCATGAATACATTTAAACATGTTGTGGCACAATATATCTTGACACGGCATGTATGAATGTATACATACGTAAGTGAGTTTTGAGATGTACAACAGAGGGTAAAATTTTAAACTAATAAAATTTTTACTAATAACAAATTTAAATCTGTTTCTAAAACAAAGCTATTGTAAAGCTTCAGAGGACTTGGAATAAAATGTGCGTCATATTTCATAGAGCATTTTTGTAACTTAACTGTATAGGAAAGAGCAGCTTAGAATTCTTGAAGAATTTGTTCTGAAGTTTGGAAGAAAATCATTTTTGAAGGAAGGAAGTCCTGCAAACATCTCTCAAGGATAAGCTTGAAGTTTGGAAGGAAGTTTGAAAGGAAGTTCAGAAGGAAATTCAGAAGGAAGTTTGGAAGGAAGGAAGAATGCTCGAAAGGAAGGAAGTTCGGAAGATAAGAGACCAATGCAAAATTATCTCTGGATTTACTATTTAAAGGTATGTGTTTGAGTAAAATGAACATTTTTGTTTTATTCTATAAAGTACTGACAAAAATGGGGACAGACTGCCCCAGCCATGGCCTCTTCTCTTTTTTCTCCCCAAAAAAGAATGGAAATCATACAACAGGGGGCCATAAGTGTCCACGTCGGGGAGGTGTCCCTTCCCAAGGGGAAGACACCGCAGAGACCACATCCTGCCTGAAGTGGAGGTAATTGTGTGGAAATACATTACATGGTCTTACTGAGTTTTGTTGGCAGTGTCGCATGTGGAGAAGTCCCCATAGTAGGTCCTAGTAGGGGAGGAGCTCTACAAACATGGTGACCGGTGGCAGAGGGGACTCTGCTCAAGGAAGACGCATGTTTACTAACGGGGAAACCGTCTCGCATAAGATACATCACACAGGGTTACATACATGCAACCAGCGCATGTGTAGCACCTACGCCAGTATAGTACAGGGCCAATTTAGAACATCTACTGGGCCGGCATCGAAATTCTCCGCAAACTCACCTGCCACAGGGCTAAGGAGGAAGGACATCCAGGGTCCACGACTTTATGAACACGGCTGGGGGGTAAAAAGCGCACGTCTCCCCCAACAGGAGGGGAAAGGTGCTATACTCAAGCAGTACACTTGTTACCAGTTGTCCCACAAACTTTCCTACCTGACAGCACACAGGACGAAACCGGCTCAACCCGGAGAAGGTGTTGGGTGTTACCCAGTCCACTGCACTGGAGATGTCTGCTAAAGATGCGCAATTGGTCAGGGCCCAGGAGGCCGCCGCACTTCTGGTAGAGTGTGCTCGTAGACCCAAGGGGGGTGGCACGCCCTAGTCGTGATATGTCAAAGCGATGGCGTCAATGACTTTCTGAAGTCCTCCAAAGCAGACAAACAGTAGCTCTAATAGCAATTCAAATAGATGTGTAAAGCATGCACCAGACACAGCAACGACAAGGCTTGGTCTGCCTCCTCCTGGGGCAGCGCTTGCAGGTTCACCACCTGATCCCGAAATGGGGTAGTGGGAACCTTGGGCACATAGCCCGGTTGGGGTCTCAGGACCACATGAAAGTATTCTGGATCAAACTCCAGGCATGTGTCGCTGACAGAGAAAGCCTGCAGGGGCTCAAACACGGCTACCCGCAGGCCCCATAGGACCATGGAGGGAAACCATGAGGGATTGCGGCGCGGTCTAGGAGGATTCAGCCTCCTTGCGCCTCTAAGGAACCTGATGTCAGGTCGTACTTCACAAGGTGAAGTCAACTGCATCGTAGTGTGCCTCTATTGTGGCCACATACACCTTCAAGACATACAGGCGCCTCGTAGAGGGAGCCCTAGCATGAGTGATCGTGTCTACCACCGTGGGTCGTAGGCCACTTAGGCCTTCCGCATCCCATCCAAGGGCCAGATGTGGAGATTCCAGAGGTCAAGTCATGGGTGCCAGATGATCACCAAAAGATCGCCAAGGGGGCTGTCGTGAGGAGTGTGATATCCAAGAACCAAGTCTGGGTGGGCCAGTAGGGTGCTACTAGGACAACCAGCTCCTCATCCTCCATGACCTTACACAGGGTCTGTGCAAGTAGGCTCACTGGGGGAATGCATACTTGTGTAGCCCCCGGGGCCAGCTGTGCGCATCTGTGCCGAGGGGAGCCTCGGTCAGGGTGTACAAGAGTGGGCAGTGGGAGGATTCCCGGGAAGCGAACAGGTCTACCTGTGCTTGACCAAATCGACTCCAAATCAGCTGGGCCACCTGAGGGTGGAGCCTCCACTCTCCCCTGAGTGTGACTTGCCACGACAGCATGTCTGCCACACTGTAGAGGTCGCCTGGGATGTGAGTGGCTTTCAAGGACTTGAGTCGCTGCTGACTCCAGAGGAGGAGACAGATGGCATCTGTCATCCGGGGCTAAAAGGGTAACGCTAACCAGCCAATTTACAGGTCAGGTGCATAGCTAAGTTGGTCAAGCAGATGGACTCTGTCTATCAGACCCTTCCTCTTGGCCCAGGAGCCAGAGCTGAATACTGAAGTATAATGCTAAATGGATGAAACATTAGCATATGTAACTCACCGGCAGGCAATGAGCTGTGAATGGCATCTCTGCTTCCCATTTCTCCTAACCATCTGTGGATTTTTGGAAACCTCTGAAGTCGTGGAGTTTGGTTATTTAATGGTCCATGTTATTACACTAAAAATTGCTCTTTAAGGGGCTACCCTGCTGAAAAGGTGCAACCAGGCCGATGAATAAGCTTAACACGCAAGACTACATTAGTCCAACATGATCACACAGGAAATCTACATGATGATTTTGAATGTTCATATACCCGTAAATTAATCTGATACACAAAAATTCTTGACCAGCATCATCAGACATTGTTGCCTCAATTCAAGTGTGTTTATCTTTCCCTGCTGTGCTACTGATAGCCCGTTGCATGAGGAACCTCACAGACACGGGTTTTGGTCCCATGGAAACCATACTGTAAAATAAATACAATTTGCAAATTGTTAACTAAGTATGGTTGTTTAAGTCGAGTCGACTGATTTTTTAGCAAAATGTTTGGAAGACACATAAAATCGATTTAACAAAAAGTTTCCTACACTTTTGTCCATAAATGGAAAGAAGAACATTTATAAATCTCTGAATGAAGATGCCAGAGAGAATGTTGCCATGTTAAGGTATGTAAGGTTATTATTGTACAGCCAGGTTTTAAAATGCAATCTGATGTACATTAAAGAGTAAAAAATCATACGTAGTGATAGCATCCAAATAACTCGGTCAGCTAACTTGTAGCAAGCTACTCAGTGAGCCACATAGTTCAGTATCACCCCTTTTGCAACTTAATGATATATGTATAAATATAATGTAATAAAGTTGTGAGTTATTGTGTTGATTCAATTTTAGTGGAATTAAATGGTTTAGATGTTGATTCTGTGTTATAGAACTAGCTAGCTTCCTAGCAACGTCAGAAAGGAATCTAACACCAGCGAACTACACTATATCAGGAATTTAGAAAACGACAGTATATTAACACTTAGCAGAACTCGGTTCCCGAAAAATGTTAGACTATATAATTGTATGCTTCTTTTTATTGCAGGATTCAGACCCAGATGACCTTTACGCCAAGGGGATCAAGATTGGGATCTTATCTGTCATTGAAGATGATGTTGTCATCCACTCAACCCCAAATACTACTTGCTGTAGTACTAGAAGAGCAGATTGTGCTGGATAATGTGTCTGACCTGCCCAATGCTGTTGCACTCCACTTTGGCTTAATTTATGTCCTACACATGGACTATCCTAAAGAACTAAAATACACTTTTGAATCTATTCAAAAGCATTGGTGAGCAGAAGAGGCTTCTTTCTAATGGTAGTGTAGGTCTAAAATTAAGTAAAGCCTTTATGTAAAGAATGTGTATAGTCAGACTTCTTTTAACTTAAAACATGATTTTGATCATTAAGTCTTTCTATCACATTCCTCATTGATAGGCCCAGGGGAGGGGTCTTTTGTCTCCTCAGGTGTTAATTACAATCAATATAATTCCGTAGGACAAACGGACACGAAACATATCAAGGTTACTATGACAGCACTTATAGCTTTATCAGCTATAAGTTTTTTCAAGCACAAGCACTTTGAGTGAGAAGGTAACAAATTCCCTTTGGAAGGGAATGCATGAGGTAAATTTTAGGAGTTATAATGATGTAAAAAGAAAAGAAAATAGAGTGTGTCCTACTCGCTTTTATGAAATGAGACAGCCTCGATGATGTATGCAGCCTACAATTGCGACCTCCAAAGAAGGAAGACTTCCAAACGAGATGAAGTCGATGTCAAAAATCGGTGACTGCAGCATGGAACATCACAATATTTACCAGTCACCTCTGTCACTGTTTTTTTTTTGTGCGATGGAGGAGTTCTGCACTGCGACTGGACAGGGCACTTATTTGGAGAGCGAGACGATGCACCTACTTTTTTCCCGCATCTGTTTTGAAAGCCTTGTCACGTGGGTACTCCTACATTGTTACCAAAGCAACCCATGCAGATAGGTTGGTTATATCTGAATGCGCAAATCTGATTTGATCACTTGCAATTATTATTGTGGACAGTCTGCCTGAAAAAATCTGATTTGCCTGCAGTCTGAACATAGCCTAAAAATCTTTGTTTGTTCTCTGCAAAAGAAAGAATGCAATTCACATCTGGGATGTTATGAGGGTGAGTATATGATGAGGGAATTTTCATTTTTGGATGAACTACTTTTAACAGTGTCTTAAACTGGTATTTTAAGATGATTTTAATTGTACTACTTTAAGGGAAATAATTTTTCTCCAGCATACATTTACACTAAACATTTTGGTTTTATGATACTTAATGAAACATTTGAAAGGATACAGCCTCAAATTTAGTATGTAAGCTTCCTCTTAAATTACTTGATTGAGTAGCTTGTACATTTACATTTATGCATTTGGCAGACGCTTTTATCCAAAGCGACATACAGAGCCATTATTTGGAGTTAAGTGCCTGGCTCAAGGACACAATGGTGGTGGCTGTGGGGATCGAACCAGCAACCTTCTGATTAACAGTTTAACTGTTATGTGCTTTAGACCACTACACCACCACCACTCCGGTGGTTCAAGAGTCCACTTGAGGCAAAGATCTGGATATAAAATTTAATAAAAAAAGGGCAAAGTTGAGACAACTTTAAAAAGTAATGCAACCAGCTGCAACACATTTTGGAGTTTACTGAACTATAGGGGCACAAAGTTGTGCCAGCTTATTTTTTTTTAAAGTTGGACTGGTAGTTCACTCAAACTAATATTAAAGGTTCAACAAACTCATAATGATTAGTTATGTGTACTTACTGAGGAAGATAGGAACAATTTAAAATAGTAATTTTAGTGAACTTTCAATAATGAGTTGGCACAACTTTTACCACAGAAGTTCAGTAAACTCAAAATTGCTTTGCAGCTGGTTGTTTTATTTTTTACAGTGCAGGAATTAATCACATTCACATAAATGGTGATCACAATTTGTCAAATTAAATTTTAGCACCACGGACGGTTAGGTTTAGGATTGGGGTTAGGGTTAGGGGGTAAACGCAATCAAATATGCATTTCTGTTAACTGTATTACATATTTTGAAAATAAAAGTGTAGCATGAGTTTATAAATCCTTACATGTTTAACAAAACTACCAGTTTCGGCCACTGGGGGAAGTGCATAGAATTTTGTTCAAATTAAAATGAAGAACTTTCGACTTACAGTGGTCAAATTCACAGTATGATCAGCCTGCTTGGTCAACCAGCTTGTCAAAAGATACTAGTGAACAGCATGCTATGGCTAGGAGCAGCTAGACGTCGCCAAAACCAACACCGACTAGTATACGTAAACCACCCTGGACCAGAATGGAAATTCATGCAGGGTTCAGTGTTGCGCCAAATAACTTACCATGATTTTGATCATTTGGAAATGTTTCTGGATTGGAGATTTATCATCCCTCTAATCAACATCTCATTTCGCTCTGAAGTTTGGTGTTGTTAATGGTTAGGATAAGGTATAGGTTTAGTAAGAAATTATTTAGCAATAGACCTTATTCACGCTAATGCCATCTTTAATTAATTTTTAATTGGAAAAACAATGAGGCTGTGAGGGATAGATTTACAGTCTCTTCAATGGCACGAACTGTATAAAGCTCCAACATGTTCTTAGACAGATATTTTATCAATGTTTTGTCCGTGGAATGATCCAAAAACACTTTAAACTGCAGTACAGTCCAGTGAAGATACTGTAAGTCATACTTCACAGCCTCATTGTAATTCCTTTTAAAAATCAAAGATGGTGCTAGAGTGAATAAGGTCTATAGGTAACTGTATTTGTAATGTTTTTTTTGCAAAATCACATTCATTATAAGACCATTTATGTCAAAGCCATAGTAGTTCACATTTTAAAACATGACAAGGGTCCTCTTCTGTAAATGCAAAATACAGAAATATTGCATTCTCTTGCCCTCTCAGTCAAGACTGCAATTACTTTTTTCATTGTTCCAGAGCATATAAAAGTCAAACTCCTTCAGTAAACCAAGACTTTTTTCCCCAAGGACAGTCTTACTTTATGGTTTCTAAAAGTTGTGTTCAGTGAAAGACAAATAGTCCAGCTCCAAGCTAGAGTACAACAGCCTAGCCTGAAATATTCAAAAGTGCTGCAGTGCCCTCCGCACAATAAGCACATGACCTCAGCATATTTTAACACACATTAACCTTGATATTATTAATAAAGTAAAAAAATAAAAAATAAAAAAAAATGCTGGTCAAAATGAAGCATAATTTCAAGATATGTTTTGGCATATATCTTAAAGCAGAAACAAAAGGATCAACATAGCCATCATTTTACAGTGTATTTTAAAGCCTATTTTTCTATGCTTAATATTGCAGGGGATTTAATCATAATGATGCTTAAGTAATAAAGATAATGTTAAGAGTGGAGTCAAGAAACAGAATGGGCAAAAATAATAAAATGGCAAACACAGAATAGAACCCTGAATGTACAGACACACACCTTACAAAAAAACAGATATTTTATTCCTCCTTAAAAATGCTTTTTGTTTTCCTCAACGTCAACAAGTATCCCCAACGCCTATAGCTGTCTTGACAAGTGCCCAGAAATCTGCCAGTTGACTGAAATTAAACAATCATCTGTGGCATTATGCAGGTTGGTATTTAAATTTTATTTAGTTTTTTTTTAAATTCAGCAGCCTGAGGCAACAAAATGTTCAGAGAGAGGCAACAGCACAGGGCTGTACATAATGCAGAGGAGGATAGAGTGAGAGAAAATGAAAAAAGAAGAATCCAGTGGCGGTCATCCAAAGCCCTGATAGCTTAAGACTGTCTGTGAAAAGGCATTAGGGAATAAGTTCCCAATTGCTGCATTTTCCTGCAGCCAACTCTCAAACTTGGCATGATTCTTCCAGACGCGGGTCAGACGGTGGCCGGTGAAGAGGTGTATGACAGTAAGCAATCACTCAGCAGCAGAGAATGCCATTAGCGAGTACATCTAGCATCTTTATTTAGCGAACTTCATTGGCCCCAAAAAGTATTTGGACATTTAAATCACACTAATAAATAACTTTAAAAAGCTCTAGCAAACACATCTAGCAAACATACGCTTTTCTCAGAACTAACTTTTTTAACTAACTTGATTTTTAGTGGATATATGAAGTCAGTTCTATGTTCGCTACAGTGTAATGGTTTTTAGCTACATGGGTTTTTAATCCATCAGGTATTAGACATCTAGGCAGTGCCTGGGGTGCTATAGGTTGTCATAGTAACACACATAGTAGTTCGACACCTGAGGGGAAAATTAAGAGTGACGGGCTGTGTGTTGTTTTGAATGTGAACATTCCGGATGGAATAAACATCAACCGTTATATCTCATTGTACAGTGTGTATCCATTCAGAATGGGCTTTCTACCACCAAGATCACGGCGTGAATAAGTAATTAGCAGCTCATTAGCAGCTCTAAACCGTTAAGGGGCGCTAAGAGCATAGAAGTTCTTCAGGCCAGCGCTGAATGCCTCAGAGCACTTTCTCCCATTGTAACGACCATTCAGTTGGAGGTGGTAAGGGCAAGTTATGCTTGTTGTGCCAACTGCCATAAAAAAGGAAAAAAGGAGAAAGGAGAAGAACAACAAACTTAAAAGCACCACAACATTTATTTTCAGGATAAACGTTGCAATGGAGATGCATGATAAAGACGTTAATACCCGCGCCCGGACATACGGGTATAAAGGGGAGCGGGGGAGCAAATGTCAGACAGATTTTTTTTCTTCGGAGCTGAACGGTTGTGTGATCAACGAGCTGTGTGTCACGACTGCTTCACCCACCTCTGCAAGAGAGCTTTCTGTTGGATCTGATGGCTCCTTCCAGCACCTTCCTCCTCTCTGCACGCTGTGCAGAATCTGCCCCTGGGCGCTTCGACAGCGCTTCTCTCCTAAAAGAGTTTATTCTCCTCTAAAATAGTTTTTTTCTGGTAAAAGAGCAACATACACGAGCGAGCGTTGAAAGTCCTTTTCATGGCACGTCTTCGCTGCTGTGTAGTTCCTGGATGTGGCCGGTATCTCTCCAGATCCGACGTCATAGATGCTGCCTCGTGCGCCTGGGTAGCGATCACACTGAGGCAGCGTTTGTGAATGGTTCATGTTCTTACTGCGAGGACATGACCATGGCAACATTGTGGTCACGGCTTTCGTTTCTCAAATTGAACGCCACTCCAGCCACCCCCTGCATCGCTCCTTCTTCCCACGGGATTGAGGATGACCCGGCTGGCGATAGAGGCGATTTGGGGATGGCAAAGGGCTCGGATTCGGAGCGTTCAGGCGTTTGACGCCGAAGACTTGACCGGACTCCCATCCTCGGCCAGCCCGCCCAGTCAGAGTCTGATGCGCAGATGGCCGACATGCTTTCCCGGGCCGCTGTGTGCGTTGGGCTGGACTGGAACCCTCTGTCCTCCCCCAACCCTTGCGGCTTGACGATTGGTACCTCGGTTCTGAGCGGCGCTACCAGCCATGCCCCCCCCCCGGTACCTTTCTTCCCGGAAGTGCATGACGAGCTGACGAGTTCATGGAGGGCAAATTTACTGCCTGGAACTCTCACTACCTTGGACGGCTGGGCTGACCACGGGTACACGAAGGTCCCTCAGGTGGACAGGGCGGTTGCGATCCACCTGTGTCCCGAGAACGCCGCAACCTGGCGGGACTGGCCTGTACTCCCCTACAAGGCCTGTAGGACAACGTCGCCACTGACTGTGAAAGTCTACAGCGCCACTGGACAGGCCGCCTCCGCCTTCCATGCCATGGCTCTCCCGCAGGTACACCAAGCCAGGTTACTCAAAGCACTGCACCAGGGTAGTCCCAATCCCGACGTGCTGCAGGAACTGCGCTCTGCCACCGACCTCGCTCTCAGGGCTACAAAAGTCACAGCGCAAGCACTCGGGCAGACCATGACCACCCTTGTGGTCCAGGAACGCCACCTGTGGCTGAAGTTGGTCGAGATGCACGATGTTGACAAAGCCTGTTTCTCAAAAACCCTGTCTCCCAGTTCGGTCTCTTCGGCGACACCGTCAATGACTTTGATGCCCAGCAGTTTTCGCCAACGGAGGCCTTCTCTCACATCATGCCGTGACGTTGCAGTGCAGGCTGCCCCCCATCTGCTCGCCGTGGGCGTCCCCCTACGAAGAAACCACCGGCAGTTTCGCCTGTTCCCGTACGGGTACTGGGAACTTAAGGGCGGTATATGACACCTTTTAATGGGGGCGTAGGGGAGGGTTAAGTGCAGCCGACCCAGCTGCTTCTAGCACGCAGCAGCCTGCTGGCACCTGGCTCGGCAGTCACGTAACATGGGAAGTTCAAGGTGTTTTGAAGTGGGACCCCTTGCGTCACTACAATCGACACAACATTGAGTGAGTGACAGAAGGGGAACGTCATGGTTACTGTTGTAACCTCCGTTCCCTGATGGAAGGAATGAGACATTGTGTTCCCCTTGCCATGTCACTATCCCTACCATTGTAATGCGCCATAACCGTATTCTCGGCTCCTCAGTGAAAACCTTTCTGACATTCGCTCCCCTTTAAACGGGACATGCAAATTCTGTCTGCCAACATGACATTGGCCTTTTCTCAAGTTCAGAGGTACGCGAGGCTCTCAGAAGAGACCCCTTGTTTCACTACATTTGACACAATGTCTCGTTCCTTTCATCGGGGAATGGAGGTTACAACAGTACCCATGACGTTTTATGCAATAACCAGAAACACTATGCAGTTCAAACCTGTATGTTACGAGATTTGTTATTCATTATCTGTTGTAGTATTTTATTAGTAGTTCATATTTGCTATTGACCAATGTTGACCCAAAGCTTGATAACAATTATCAAGTCAATATTTACTTTCAGATGGAACCCAAACAAAGTGTGTTGAGAGTTTCGCTTAAATATCATGGAGCTGTCACGAACCCCGCTCCTCTGCTTCTCCCCGCATCGTCTAGCACACACACGCACACTCCCTCGCTCCGCCCCCTCGAGCTTTTCACACTCTTTTTGCTCGCTCGAGCCCTCACGCCCACTTTGCTCCTACTCGCTCACATGCTCGTAGGCAATCTCCCTTCCTCGAGTTTCTCACGCGCTTCCAATCCCCCAGAACATTATGACCACCTGCACTCGCGTCATCTGCACTCCTGCACATTAGTTTCACCTGCACTCGTCTCATCACCTGTTCATTGTTTACACCTGCACTCGTCACTATATATATCACTACCCTTTCGTCTCACTCCGGTTGGTTATTGTATTTAGATTCCCGTGTCTTTGCCCCCGCTAGTCTCATCTAGTTTTGACCCCCCTTTGATTCGTTACCCCTTAGCTTGCCAGCTCTCTTGTTCCCCTAGCTCCCCTGTTTAGGCCTTCCCGCTACTCTATTCTGATTACCCCGGCTTTGACCCTCGCTTCCCTCGACCATTCTCATTGGATTTGCCCCTTGTTTATACTTTGATTCCCCGGCTTTTGACCCTACGCTTCCCTCGGCGATTCTCCCTCTGGATTTACCCTGTTATGTACTTTTGCCTGCTTTATTTTTATTAAAGCAGTTTTTCCTCCGACATTGTGACTGTCTCGTCTTGTGTGTGTGTGTGCGGGTTACAGGAGCGTAACGTCTGTGTGCCTGTGTCTGTACGATCAGGGTTCCATTCTGTGTTTGGTGTATTATTTTTGACCATTCTGTTTCTTGACTTCACTCTTAATATTTTCTTTAATACTATTTACAATAAATACAAAATAATATAAAGGTAGTTTTACTATAGTAATATTGTAGTTTTGGCAGAAAACATAGATTTGATGACGTTAACAATGATGTTACTACAGTAATATGTTTAACTACAAAATATCATAGGAAAATATGGTTATTTTATCTGTAGAGGACGTCAGGACATTTCCGTGTTCCAATCTGTTTAGTGAATAAATTAGGACTTTAAAACACTTTTTATCTACACATTTTTCTTTCTTAACAGAGACACGTTTAAACACCCAGAGCTTCAGCGATTCACACCTTAACTCGTTGGGGAGAGGAGGTTTTGAAATCTTTTGTCTGAGCTGAAAAAGGTGCAGTGGGGGACTCACATGTTGCCAGGCAAGAACATGATAGATTATTAGCAACATATATTGAAAAAATATATTTACACTAATAACAAACAAACTCATTCGGGCTTTATTCATTCTGGCAGTTTGTTGTTCATTCATTTACTAATTGATTTTATAATGTTGCATAATATTTGGGAGCAGCGTTTTGACAAGAAAAAGATATTCAGATTTCATACAATGTCATAATCTGACAAGCTCATCATATTGTGAACGTGAAGCACAAATTAACATGCCGTTAACATTGCTTGATAATGTGCACCATTTCACACCGAATAAAAGAAAGTTTGAACATAAAGATGCTCATTACTGTTGTCGCCTAATAGCTCAAACTGATAACACTGTGTATAATTGTGCTGACCGTATTTTGGTTTTTGAACCAGATCGACTCTCCAGCCTCTGTATATTTTTTGTTTTGTTTTGTGTCATTCTCTCATTCCAGCAAATTATACCACTTATTTTCATCTGTAAATGGATGCTAGCATTATGCAGTAATTTTATTCAGAACTCAGCCCCTGTTAAAGAGTAAGAACTACACTCACACTATTGTAGGCTACAGTATAGTGTAATTAAGTTTAATAGTATACATTATCATGTAATCATAAACGCTGCCGCCCTATGCAACTGTATCAACCAATGATTTTACCTTTAAAACAAATTTGTGGCATCACATATAAGTTAAATACCATGTAAAAAAATATATAGAAAGTATAATAAGAACAAATGACCAACAATGATCTTACAGGATAAAGTGTCAAAAATGGCTTTTTGTGAATCAGCTGGATGTATTTACTTTCTACTTGTATCCAAACAGACAATAAAACAAGTAAAGCTGGTCTCAAATCAGTGATATGCAGGAAATGACAGTATCAGTTGACACAAGCGCACAGCCCCTGAGCTCCACATGTGACTTTAAAAGAACATTTGAACTACTCAACACCAACCAAGAATACTATTTAAAAAATAAAAAATAAACACACATACAGTATATATATATATATGAGCAGATCTAACACTTTTAGTCTAACACTGCCGACTAGCCGGGTCAATTATGACACCAGTTAATGCCATTAAATACATGCATTGTTATTGTTTTTTCATTACGGCTAACAAATCAAATTGTGAATGTTCACAATGTATTTTCATTTTGATTTTCAGGAAGATAATTAAATAGCCAATATCTATGAAACACCAGTTTTAATTTACTGAAAAAGGCTGACATTCAAGCACTTTTTCTGTATATCCATACATGAGCTAACTAAGCTATAACTTAGTTTAACTAATGCTGCAATTATTTTGTTGCATTGTTAGATCACCTTCTACACATCAAAATTAAAAAAAAAATACAATACAAATAATAATAGTAACAATGTAATCATAATAACTCTTACTTTGTTCACACTACTAAATGACGGTGACAAAAGTGTCCCTTTGTGCCTCCTGGCAGTGATTTTGCGAACGTGTATCGTGTGTGAGAAATGAGTTTTCACTCCATATGGTAGTAAGGCTCAATCTGGTTGCTTACCCACTGTATAAACCTTTTTATTAAAAATGTGCAAGAATAAGTAGATATACGTCAAGCACCTGAGCCTAGGCTAACTTCTCTTACAGTTGCATGTTCAGATGGTAACAGGTGACCACAGGATCTAGTGTGTGGAATGAGGATGCATTCCATGATGTCATATTAAAATTTTCTACATTATATGTCACCAAATTGTGTTGTTGAAGGAGCAAACAGCATCGAGGTCAGATGTTTCAACACAAAGTTGTCACTTTGCATTATTTGGAGGTTACTGTAGCATGTGTCATCTTTCTCAAAGTGCATTTGAGCCACATTGATCTTTCAGTGCAGGGCCGTTTGGCTCCACATACACTGGCAAGTATCCGAAATGTAGGATGGCAGAGGAAGAGTCATTTATATTCATGGTTAATCGATAACTGATTGGACGATTAAGTAATACTTATTATGAAATCGCTACCTGATTGGTCAGAGAAACACCTAACGAATCAGGTAAAGCTTTTCATCTAGTCTGCCATCTACCATCCCTGCCATCCTAAAAGTCTGCCACCCGCTGTATTTCCTACAGTCGTGTTTTGGAAATCATGTGGGAAGTGACTAGTCGATTTCAGGCTTACAGTGTCGACTATTTTAGTTATAGTCGAAAAGTCCATGAATAATAATAATACAAATAAAACAGAGAGGACCAACTCTAAACAAGATATTTTAACAGCAACAAATGCTGTTAAATGCAGTGCTGCCTTGCAAACACCGAACAAAACTGTAAAGTTGCATTTAGAGATGTGAGAAACACCTAAATGAGTACAACAATCCACACAAAACTGTACCAAACAAAGAAAAACAGACCTGGTATTGACATTGTGCTGGCGTGGGTTTTGTATTCGAAACTTCTTGTATAGTGTGAATTTCCCACCTTCCCCCTCTTCATCTAAGCAGCCAGAAACAATCCATTTCTCAAACCTTAAATTATGTTTGACTTAAATGGCTGTTTGGTTACTGAATGTCATGTCAGCAAGGCCCTTCATACAGCATATCAATTATAAGTTAGTGAGTGTCCAGGTCTGAGCTATTGATCAGGGTAAACTGTGTCAACACTTCGAAGGAATAACTCTGTTATTCTAGTCTGAGTTGTGAAGACGGGAGGAAAACAGCTGAAAGAGAATATATCGCTTCCTCATCAAATGGGAGAGAAAATACCTCCAGCGGAGTGCGGAATGAATGCTGTTTCATGATAAATCTGTCACCATGTCAAACATCAAGCCAATCCTTTGTGTTTGTTAGTCAAGTCACTTTTCTCATAGGGCATATTATCTTTTCCCTTACACGCAATGCTGAGAACAACTCTTGATGATTTTTTACTCTTATGTCAAGTGCAAAATCTGAGGAAGCTCTGGTGACAGAGTGAAGCCTATATCAGCTATAAATCACCTAAATTAATCCAAAGAATGTGTGAAAACTTTGCTGTGGACACATATAAACACAGGGTTGTTTTCGAGGAAGTGAAAATCTAAATTCTGGCCAGACACAGACAGACAAGCAAAAACAATGAAACAATGAATTTGTGCTGTGTCATTGCCTCCCAACCAACACATCTTGGTATTCAACAAAAACATCAAAAAGTTACTTGAGAACTTCCAAAAACTTCCACAAATATGGCACACGCATCCCACAAGCCTTGCTGTTTCAGAGATGCTCTGACCCAGTCATCTGGCCATGAGAATTTGTCCCTTGTCAAAGTCGCTCAGGTTGCCATTTGCCCATTGCTCCTGCATTCAACACATTGACCATGAGAACTGATTGTTCACTTACCATCTAATCTACCCAGACCTTGAAATGTGGCCTTGTTAGGAGATGATCAACGTTATTTGCTTCATCTGTGAGTGGTCATAATGTTTGGGCTAATGTGTGTATTTACATTTATGCATTTGGCAAATGATTTATCAAAAGTAATTTACAGTTCTTTCAAGGTATACATTCATCAGTACATGTAATTAAACCCACAACCTTGGTGTTGTTAGCACCATGCTCTATTAGCTGAGCTAAAGGAACACTAGCACAGTAACTTGGTTTAAACCCAGTGACCTGAGACTTGAATAACATATTTTTTTATTTTATTTTTATTATGAAGACTTTGAATTGCATTTACCACGTTAAACATATTTCTGACAAAATGCCATAGTTTCTACAATTACTGTTACTAAAACAATCTGTAGAAACTTGGTATAAGCCTCCTTTTGTAAGGCCTAGTCCACACTAATACGTTTTCGTTTGACAACAAATCCTTTTCTCTCCGTTTTGGCCTTCCGTCCATACTGAGATGTAGCTTTTTGAAAATGCACTCCAAAGTGGATACATTTTAAAACGCCGTTTTCACATTGTAATGTGGACTGTGAAAACGGATGCTTTGGAAAACGATGACACATTTTTTGTCATGTGATCTATCCAACCAAAATAATCAATATGGCGGACTGTGTTATAGCGGCGCTGTTGTGCCTGATACTCACTTTGATAGCGTTGTTAAAAAATAAATGTCACTTTGTACAACCTTCACATTGCATTTCTCAAAGGCGAAGGGATGTTTACTCGGAATTGATGTCCGGTGACGGAACACGAGGACAATTGCGTTTCTGACCGTACATGCAGCGGGGATTTTCCGCATGTGCAGTAACACGATTTTAACATTTTCATACGTTTCAGTGTGGACGAGCAACTTTTGGAAAATGCTTGAAAACTTTAGTGTGGACAGAAAGCGTTTTGTATCTGGATTAATGTAGACGTAGCCTAAGAGAGACGTGCAAAAAAAAAAAAAGAAAAGAAAAGTTTGAAAGTTGAAAATAACTTTTTGAAAGTTTTGAAGACAGAAAGTTCAAAAGAAAAAAAAAGTTTGAAAGAGTGTTTAAAAGCAAGAGAGCATAAGAAATCCAAAGAAATACACTCAAAAGAGAGTATGAACGAAGTTTTGAAAGACAGAATGTTTGAAAAAATTAAAGTTTTAAAGAAATTTCAAAATACAGAAAGTTCAAAAGGAAGTTCACAAGATTCTTCAAAAGAAAGTTAGGAAGAAAGCTATAAAGAAAATGTAAAGACAAAAAGTTCAAAAGAAAGTTTGAAAGAAAGCTCAATAGACAGAAAGTTTAAAATACGTTTAAAAGTTCGCTCAAAAGAAAGAAAAAAATTGAAGCTTTGAAAGACAGAATGTTTGAAAAAAAATTTAAGATCAAAATTTGACAGACAGAAAGTTCAATAGACAAAGTTTGAAAGAGCCTTTAAAAGTAATTTGAAATAAAGAAACTTTGACAGGAATTTCGAAAGAGCGTTTGAAAGAAAATGAAAAAGTTAGCTTGAAAGAAAGATTTCAAATAAGCATTTAAAAGCAGGATTATTCATAAGAAAATTCCAAAGAAAGAAATTTTGAATAAATGTTTGAAAGACAGAAAGTTTGAAAAGAAAGTTCAAAAGAGCCTTTAAAAGAAAGTTTGAAAAAGTTAGAAAGAAAGAAATGTTTAAAAACTAAGTTCAAAATACATTTTGAAAGAGCCTTTAAAAGAAAGTTCGAAAGATTGGAAGACAGAAAATGTCAAAGACTAAGTTCAAAAGATAGTTAAAAAGAAAGTTTGAAAGAGATTTCAAAAGCAAAAGTAAAGACACTGACTACCACCCCTGGCCCAGTTGCTAGGGAGGGTAGAGTCACATGGGGTAACCTCCTTGTGGTCACTATAATTTGGTTCTCGCTCTCGTTGGGGTGCGTGGTGAGTTGTGCGTGGATGCTGTGGAGAATAACGTGAAGCCTCCACACACACTATGTTTCCGCAGTAACACTCAACATGCCACGTGATAAGATGCGCGCATTGACGTCTCAGACACAGAGGCAACTGAGATTTGTCCTCTGCCACCCGGATTGAGGTGAGTCACTACACCACCACGAGGACCTAAAGCGCATTGGGAATTGGGCATTCCAAATTGGGGAGAAAAGGGGAGGGAAAAAAAAGAAAGAAAAAAGTGTGTTCAAAAGAGCATTTGAAAGAAAGTTCGAAAAAAAAAAGTTTGAAAGAAAGTTCAAATGGAAGAAAAGAAAGAAAATCGAAAAGCACTCATTAGCAGAATAGATGGCAGCAAAATAATGTGTGTTAGACACTGGCACAGCCGAGCTGACTGGCATTTCTGTCATCCTTATCACAGGTGGCACCTAATTTCTGTGCATGTGGTGAGTGAACAACCGTTGTTCTATGAGGAAATGGAAGATTTCACAATCCATCAGAGAGACTCCGGTGGCCTGTGCCAGCAGATCCCGAGTCAGAGAAACAGCAGCCATTAAAGCTGCCACAACAGCAGTCTCCTCATTAGTAGCACACTGTGCTAAGGTAGCAGCAGCTACACAAATTACCCACTGAGAGAAGGGGAGGAAAAAATCTGGTGCGGATACAATGACATCAGCAGCTGAAGCCATATTGTTACTCAGAGCTGTAGTGTGGAGCTCAAACAGCAGAAGGAAAGGGTGTATTTCAGTGACTGTCCTCACAAAAAGCTGTCTAGTTATTGTCCCTCTAGTCTCAGTCTCTGATGGCACATCCACGGACTGCTCACAGACAGTCTTATGAATACTGCACCCAACAATGACAAGCGCTGGCTGAAATCTGATTGGCTAGCCAAACGCAACTCCAGAAGTCAGAGTGCACAAGTGTTAATCAATCCACTGGAAAACAAAATCATGTTTACAAGCTGTCGGGCTGCAAAACTTCTGAGGAAGAACTAGTTATAATATTGGAAGTTTAAACAAGGTCAACATAGTCTCATCATGACATCTTAAACAGTGAAAACATTTACATGCACTTAAGAAAATTGTTTATTCCTGGGTTTTTGAAGTAGGCGGCATTCTGATACATAATTTAAACAAGAATGACTTTCTTACGGCATTTAACTCTTTCCCCGCCAGCGTTTTTTAAAAAAAGTTGCCAGCCACCGCCAGGATTTTTGACGATTTTCGCTAAACTTTAATGGCCCGCAGAATATTTTTTTCCATGAATATATGAAGATGCTATATATCACAATAAAGATCTGAGCCTCTGCTTTTAGGCAAAAAAAACGATTTTATTTTATCTTCATTTCTTTTTTTATTGCGACTTGAACAGAGGTAGGTTTTGTCAAAAAACAACATTTCAGACAAAAAGCTGAGAAAAAGGCATGTTTATGTCTGATATTTTGAGCTTCTCAATACTCCACTTCTTCATGTTTGAGACGATCGCAGTCTGTTTCTTTGATCAAAGAGTTGCGTACTCTTTCAAAACATGCGCAGGGGTCTTCCTTACTGTATAACACCTAAAACACGGAAACCCGGAAAATTCCGTGTTTGGCGGGGAAGCGTTTTTTTCATAAAACACGGAAAATTCAGTGTTTGGCGGGGAAAGAGTTAAGGGATTAAGAAAAAGCGATTTAGCACATCCAGGTTTCTCCCAGAAAACGTGACTTCTGTGGTCATGTAAACATATTGCAACAGGTTTTTGAGAATGTGAATGTGCTTGAACAGACAGGAAAACAAACATCGTAGGATAGAGCCCAACAAAAAGTCAATCCAGCTAAAAGAATCAACATTTTTGGTACTACAGTGGGAAAAGCACACACCTGTACACTATAAACCCAATTATACACACCAATTTAAAATGCTGAAAGTCCCTTACATCTGTTTATCTGTGCTGGTACATTGGGGGAATCCCAGAATTTTATGTAAGAGGGAAACCCCACCATTGCAGCGCAATTCCGCTGCAGGTCGCAATAGAAAGTTAAGAAAACAAACACAGCAACAACTCAGAGAAATTACATTGCCGTGGAGAAAGCTGCTTTCTGACTGAGCCGTATGTACTTTATATGGGAGTAAAAACTACACTGCTTATACAGTGCATGTAAACTGAAACCCTGCTTTCTAGCAATAAACTGCTTTCTGGTGTCCATGTAAACGTTTTTTTTTTCTATCGATAGATTTGTATGAGATGGCGAAATTGTAAGATATTGTAGGACTTGGCTCGTACAAAAAGGTATGACTTTTAGACCAACGAATCAACAAACAAAATGCAAAAATGCTACAAAATAACACCAAATTTAAACTATATCCATCACTTTTATTTTAAGAAAGGAAATGTCTGTGAACAAATTTGATTACTAATATCATGTTTAATTTTACAATACAAAGGACTGATTACCTGTAATATGTCTTCCTTGTCTTGTTCCAAACCCAGTGTTTTATTTCTTCTGTGGTACACATAAGTCATTTCCCAGTTAAAATAATGGTTATGTTTAGGGTTTGGCTAAGGTGTTACACTTTATGGTTAGGTTTGGTTTAGAGGTTAGACTTAGGAAAAATCATAATATCATTGGGCCTCTTTCGCACCTATTTGTGCGTGAAATCTGAATACAAACACAATTTGTTGGGATAACATTCCTGTGCATTTACTGTAAGTATGCAAAATCCACGCAATTATAAGTGAATGAAACCCATTGTTCATTGTTTTATTTTTCTATTTATTTGAATGTTTATGTACGAGCTAAACGGAACTCTTGAAAACAACATACAGACTTTGCATGTGATCATGTTTCCATCTTAACAAGAGCCCTTAATGTGGAGATGCTTTAGCAGATATGCAAACACCCAGCACTGACATATGGCCATGCTGTGCTCAGGTAGGGATTTACATGGGTGAAAACATAAGCATTCACAGTCTCATTGCCGTGCAGAAGCCAGAGTTCTTCAGAAACATCAGAAAAACAATGACAACTAGCATGGGTCTCTGGAGGTGAAAACACATCAGGAAGGGCTGCTGTGCAGGAAATTGAGAAGTAAGAGTGCTTCTTTATCAGCAGACTACGGTTCTTTATCAACAACAATATGGAGAAGACAACATCAGCCAGACAGAAGGATGGACAGATGGTGGCACAGATATAAAACTTCAGTTTTTTTTTAGATACTCCAAATAAAGTCATCATTTACACACTACCGAGTCCCTACCATTTTTATAGAACATCTAGAAATGAAGGCAACACCTTGCAAGATTTAATTATTAAGCATTCACTGAACTGAAAATAGTTACCATGACTTCATTGTAATGAAAGCTGCCTTCATTGTATTATGTTCAATATTATGTGCTTTATCTAATATTTGATCTAATAAAATGGAAATGGAAACCAAAGAACTTGTCTTGTACAATACAAAATGTTTGATAGTAACACATATTGAACATAAATTTGAAAATATCTAAACACATTGATATTTAGATTATTTTAATTGTTTGCATTGAAAGGACACTAGAGAGAACAGACAGGATGCCCAATTGAACTCAAAAACATGCATTAACCCAAGTCACCTATAATTTTTTGTAACTAAAAAAGCCAGCGTATATTTGGTAATACTTTAAGATAATAATCCCTTTGTTAAGGGTTAATATAAGGGTTAATTAATGACCAAAGGCATTATAAGTCATTGATATGCAGTTATAACAATAACAAAAGGGTGACGATCATGCAATACCTGCCCAATAGTGAGCTAATTTACCTCATATATTATAAATGCTTAATAGCACATATATAACATTAGATAACTATAAAAATGTACCTTAATGTAAAGAGGACACATATTAAGCATTGATTAAGGAGTTGACAATATTTCAAGCCTATGTACTTAAAGTTCAGAATGGTTTAATGGTCTTCAGGCTTTATTATAATAATATATAATAAATATATTATATATAATAAAAATATAATTATATTGTATACTAATGTAAAAGATGGCACTGCGGATGACAGCCTCGGTGTGGAGCTCTCCAATTATTTTGTAGTTTTTGTTTCTTTATCCTGTGTTTAGTAATTTATTTCCAATCAGTTTTACCAGGGACAAGTTGCTGTATATTCAGCAGCACATACCAGACAATCTTTTCCCAGTTTTGGACTATTCGGACATATGGACATTTTAGTCTGAGGCGCAGCTATGCTGCTCAAGCATGTTATGAGATGCCGGCGAGGGAGGCGAGTCAGTGTGCTGGTCAAGCTCTGACAGCGCGGCTTTCGAACAGTGCTGCCGAGTAATCATCTAGAGAATCTCTGCTCTCTCCTTAATAAAACAGATGGACTACATCACCTCTACCGTACAAACAAGGACTTTTCAAACTGTGCTGCCTTGTGCTTCACAGAAACCTTGCTGAATGAAGCCATTCCGGACAGCACATTACATCCGCCGGGCTTTCAGCTGTTCATAGCAGATAGCATTGCGGAGTTAACGGGGAAAACAAGAGGCGGTGGAACGTGCTTTTAAATCAATGAAGTCAAGTCAAGTCAAATTTTATTTCTATAGCACATTTAAAAACAACAGAGCTGCGCCAAAGTGCTGTACAATATTACAATATGCAATTTAAAAGCATTGAAATAGACAAGGCAAAAGACAGGTTTATACATATAGTACCTGATATAATTCATTCAAAAGATTCATATACAATCAATCAAGCAGTTTATTTGAAAGCACTAGAGAATAAATACGTTTTAAGAGCCGATTTAAAACTTGTTAGTGTCGGAGCAGACCTCACAGCGAAGGGCAGACTGTTCCAGAGCTTAGGAGCAGCGGCAGAGAAGGCCCGACCACCCTTGGTTTTGCAGCGAAAGCGTGGAACAGTTAAAAGAAGCTGATTACAGGATCTAAGATTTATTTGGGGAGTGTACATAGTCAGTAAATCACATATGTATGTTGGTGCAGCACCGGATAGCGCTTTGTACACCAAAACTGCAATTTTAAAATCAATTCTGAACTTAACTGGGAGCCAGTGTAAAATTTCTAAGACAGGAGAGATGTGATCTCTCTTTTGTACTCAGTCAGAAGTCTCGCTGCAGCATTTTGAACAACTTGCAGACGAGTGATTGTAGATTGAGGCAGACCACAGTACAGGGAATTACAGTAGTCCAGTCGTGATGTAATGAAGGCATGGATTACAGTCTCTAAATCTTTTGGGGACAAGAACTGTTTTACTTTTGCAATAGGTCTCAATTGAAAGAAACTGCCTTTTACCACTGAGCTGACTTGTTTTTCAAAGTTAAGTACCAAATCTAATGTAAATCCAAGATTCCTTACATGAGGTCGAACACTGACAGGGAAGGAACCAAAATTAAAAGTAGCTGAGGCTACTAAGCTGGAGCTAGGTGGGCCTAAAATCAAAATTTTGCTCTTACTTTCGTTTAATTGTAAGAAATTGTTTGCCATCCAGCATTTGATCTCATCAAAACAGTCACACAGGGCTTCCAGGGGATAAGACATATCGTTTTTTACCAATATGAATGAAAGTTGATGTAAAGATGTAACAACGTTACAGAAGATGTGCTGTAGTAATTTAGAAGTGTTCTTTATCAACTGTAAGCCTTTCTACTCGCCGCAGGAGTTTTCCTCCACATGAGTGTGGGAATGCAGAGCTGCAACAGGTGGCTGATCAGATCACAGACATGGAACAACAATACCTGGACTTACTTATTATTATTTTCAGCGAATTTAACAAAGTCAACCTCACCTGTGAACTGTCAAAATACAGACAGCACATTACATGCCCCACCAGAGACAGAAATACACTGCATCATTGATACACAGCAAAAAAGAATGCAGATCACTCTGTCCCTAGAGCAGCTTTGGGACTCTCTGATCACTGTCTGTTTCATCTTCTTCCAACCTACAGGCAGAAACTAAAATCAGCTAAACTTGTAGTAAAGACTATAAAGAGATGGACCAATGAAGCAGAGCTGGAACTACAAGCCTACTTTGACTGCACTGATTGGAGTGTTTTTGAGGCTGCAGACACCAATATGGATAAGCACACAGACACAAGACATCATCTATTAGTTTCTGTGAGGATATGTGCATTCCTACTAGGACAATGACAAACCATGGTTTACAGCAAAACTCATGCCACTTCTTCATGCCAAAGAGGATGCTTTCAGAATTGGGGATACAATCTTGTACAATCAGACCAGGAACACACTGAATAAAGAAATCAGAGTGGCTAAAATAAGCTATTCTGATAAGTTTTCAGCTAATGACCCTGCATCAGTGTGGAGAGGCCTGAAATACTTTACTAACTTCAAGACACCATCCCCCAAAATTATAGGGAACCATCAACTGGCTGATGACTTGAATGTGTTTCACTGTATATGAAAGGCCCAGTCTCACACCCCAAACCCGCTCTGACATTCGCTTCACACAAACATCAACACCTCCTGCAAACCCCTCTTCCCTCCTCCTGCTCCTCAATCTGCATTCAAGATCTGTGAAGAGGAGGTGTGCTGTGACTTCCAGAAACAAAAGACAAGGAAAGCATGGGGCCCAGATGGTGTTTCACCCACTTGTCTAAAATTCTGTGCTGACCAGCTGGCCACTTAAAAAAGTGCTTTTGCAGAGAGGTAACTAGTACTAGGTAACTTGGGGAAGCACTCAGAGTAGCCCCACATATTTGGCATCAACATGATGAGGAAAGTGACAACACAAATGAGTCAAGTCATTACTTTAATGAATATAAACACTAAACAAACTGTAGCAAATGACATAATCCCTCCTTCTACTCTCACATTGTGACAGAAAATCATGAATTAGGGCATTTTATGTTGTTTATTAATAGAAGTATGAATACATTTATTTATTAATCCTTTATAACATCTAAGTTAAAAAAGCTTAATATTTGGCCTTTTATAACCACATATAAATGATTTATAATACATTTGTAAATTAATTATTTGTCATTAATCAACCCCTTAATAAACCCTTAACAAAGGGTGCATTAATGTAAAGTGTTACTGTTTATTGTGACCAGGGTTTGAAATTAATCTTTTGGCTCACTGGCCACTGTGGATAGTAGTTTTCAAAGGTCACTAGCCACTCAGCATTTTCAATTTTCAACTCAGCACTGATTTTCCTTTCAAACCCTGATTATAACAGAGAAGTTGCATAGAGATGCATTACTAGTGTTCCTGACACCATAGGAATAATAAAGAAATCGAAACCTACAATAATAAAGTTTACTAAAAATCATTTTTGTGCAGGCCTATTTGGCTAGGCAAGGACAATTTTCCACAAATACTGAGTAATGAAGACTCCAGCCCCATTTATTTGGACACATATAGACACCCCCAAAGCCCCAACTACACACACACACACACACACAAACTGATAACACTGAGACTATTTATGTGCATGTCAGCATTTGGAGGGAAGCATTTTCTTGCTTCAGAGGTCAAATTCATCTTAGCTGATGATTCACCTTCACCGAATCAGCACAAAAAAGGATGGTTTATAAACAACAAAAATATCTCATATGAGATATAATAAATATCTAACTATATCAATGGAGAGTTTTGCTAAAGTCTCTTGCTTTTATCCAAACAAGAATCCCTAATATTCTCAAATTTGTCTCATCTTAGAGTTTCTGAAGAGATTTCAACAATGACCCTGTGCTCATGTTTGCCCAAACACCAGTCAAATGTCAGAGATCTCAATTGGGGAGGGAATCAACAGGAAACTGGGGAAATTATATTATATCGATATTACGGCCAGTCTTGGATAAGTTACTGTAAAAAGTAATCCACTGCAAATTACTAATTACTATTCTAAATTTGTAAACAGATTACTGATTAATTCATCGAAATGTAATCATATTACTAATTATTTTTAGGTTATTTTTTATAACACTTCACAGAAAAGCTTTTGTTTTTACAACCAACAAATTTTAAATAATGTCTATATGTCCCTCTTGTTAATTGTCTCGTTAGGGGGGTGCGCGCCCTTCAGCTGTCATAAAACGCAACAATATGTAATTAAAAGCAACTTAACTGAATTTCAGTTACTGTAATCTGATTACAAGATTTTGAAATGTAATGGACTATGTGAGGTGCCGTTTAGGCCGTAATTGAAAGTTTACCTCTCATATACACACAGAAAACACTCACATTTACAAGAAACCCTCGCACATACACACAAAATGCGTACACATTCACATATAACACTCATGCATGTTGGTGCAGCTTTCATTATGAAGACTCTCCATAGACACAAAAAACTTTCTGCATTTTTATATTTTCATTAAAACATAGTTTAGTATGTTTTTTTAAGTGATTTGAAACTGGTAATTACAAGGGTATTACGCTATAATTGTGGTTTATGAGGACATTAGTGTCCCCATAACCCACAATTATAGCATAATACCCTTGTAATTACCAATTTGTAAAAATGTCAGAGAAACATCATTGTATAATTTCATTTCATTTGGGTTGGAAATGTGGCAGGAACAGTATTTATCTGGTGCAAAAGAAGTGAGGATCTCAATGAGGGTGACAGCATCAAATGGGAACACATACATTAATTGTATACACAACAAGAAAACACCCTAATCTGTACATCTTAAAAGAACATGTAGTGATATATCCACCATTCACTATCACACATTGATCTTTGTGTCAAATCGTGGCTATTTTATTAAGTCATGTTTCAGTTTACAAACTGTATAGCTCTGCTGAACATGGCATCCATCCATTGTGGCACAAGTTGCTTTTAACGTGCCACACCGCTCACATCCTGTGTAGACAGAAATGTTTTAGGGTTACCAATAGGTTTGCCAACCATTCGGTATAGCCTACAACAGAATCGCAGCGTATAATACGGAATCGTCATTTGTTAATTTTTTAGCCTCTCACACGAACACTGCTGATCATTTTTCACAAACCGAGAGAAATGGACCTAAAACACAAACACCTTTTCAAGTTGTGTGAGATATCAACTGGTAAACTTTACATGGACATACACATTTGACAGAAGCGGTCAGGGAAAGATCAATGAAAATGAGCGCATGTTTTCGGTCGGAAGCAGGAGAATTTTGTCAAATATACTGTATAGCCTTCGAGTGCATGAAATTTGTTTCTGAACATTATGATTCCAAACACAGTGCACCTATTCATGACATGACTTTACACTGCATTGCATATATCAGTGCTCGTTCTTAGAGTCTCAGCTAAATGAAGGTGAGAAAAACTTTTCTTACACTTCCCTTGTGATAAACACAATTTATTGCCAAAACAACAACACTGTAATCAAAGAAGAAATACATTATTTCATGATAAGCATTTCCTCTCCCATATAAATACACTTTAATGCATGGTTGCAGTGGATATATATACTACACATATAACACATTATACTGTCCAAAAACGAATGAGCCCAGTTTTAAATGGAAAGCATTTCCTTTGAGCTTTAAAAACGGAAAATGCTTAAGCTTAATTATGGGGAAGAAAACACTTAACAGAAAAAATATTGTCTTTCTCCATTGATTGAAGCTTCGCTCTTTTAGCAAAAAGTGCTTATTAAAAGTGATGATTGGTAGATATTTGGTTCTTCCTGGCCGCTGTATTACAGTGGTCTACATTTTAATCGTTTTAGCGCATGTTAACATCTAATATGTTTTTTGTGTCCATCCTCACTGAGAGTGTTCTTTGTCTATATGAGAGGTAAAGTTTGAATTACGGCCTAAATGACACCTCATAGCGCTACACAATTTTAATTAATTACACGATTATGCCACAATAATATTTCAACTTACTTTTAATAATGTGTGTTTTAATCTATCGTAGAGCCATAAAAGTTGAAAGAGTAAAATATTATGCTACTTTTCCCAATTTTGTCCCACCTTAAATTTGAATACAGTATGACCTTAATAAAATATGTCCAAATAATATCATTGATACTATCAACATTAACTTTAGACGTCTGTGTCTATTAGTCCTAATGAAATTTAGGTGGGACACAAAAAATGACTCTGCGAAGTCTGCTGAGCTATGAAATAACAACCTCTGTGCGATAGATGTTCATCTGGAAATAGCTGAGGATTCAGTTCAATGAGAGTGTAATTAATGGGTCTGGTGATAGTTTTATGAAGAAGAACAGTGATTGGGTGAAAATCAACAGCAGAATTAGACAAAACAAACACCTTCTATTCTGCTTAAGAGAAAAAGAGATGTCACAATGTGGGAGTCCCACCTGCTGGCTCACTGTACCCAACACCCACCACATTCATCTTATCTCTAACTGCTTTGTTTCGATTAAGATGGCAACAGTGCATATTTATTCCTAGATGTAAGTGCTGCTATTATCAGAGTACTTAATCATGCAATGCCATGTTTTACAGTCAAAACTGGCTGAAGCTTGTGCATTCAAAGTGTTCTTGAAGAACAATATGAATTCATCAACAAGCATTCAAGAAATCTGTAATAGTAAATTAGTGACATAGTGACGGTGGCGACTTTGAAGCCGTTCTGAGGTGAAATATCCACCATGTGGCGCTAAAGGTGAGTTATATTTTCTCCTAATCAGATGAGGTTTTTAAGGTTAATGCTCAAGTCAAGTTTAAAAACTATAAAACCAAAAACTTAACCTAACCGATAGTGCCTTAAAATGCAATTGTGAGATGAAAAATGCAATTGCAGACGCAACTACATAATTTTTGGTACTTCTATGACACTTTCAGCTCACGTGTCATTGAGCTACTTTGCAATTTAATCACACGTAAACATATATGTAGCTATGTAATGTAAACATTACCAACTAGAAACCAACTAGCACCTCTAGTGTTCATTTCACCAAGAATCTACCGCAATATATATGCAAGCAAGGGTGTAGATTTGGTTTAAAAATTGGGGGGGGTTGCAGCATGAAGCATTTACATGTTTCCATTGAAATTGAAATAATCAGAAATAAAATTGGAATTATGCAATCATCTGTCATAGCACCTCAGAAAACAGTGTCGAGTAATTTCCCTCATGTGCAACTTCAATCATTCGCTATCATAGGTCATGAAGAGCTAACAAATCTTATCGAAACATCAAAAGCCACAACTTGTTTGTTAGATCCTATACCAACTAAGCTCTTAAAAGAGGTATCTCCTGTAATATCAGAACCTCTTCTTAATATCATTAACTCCTCGATATGCTTAGGACATGTCCCAAGAAACTTTAAAATGGCCATTATCAAACCGCTAATTAAGAAGCCACAACTTAATCCTGGAGAACTTGCTAATTATAGACCGATTTCAAATCTCCCGTTTATGTCAAAAATACTAGAAAAGGTAGTATCCTCCCAAATATGTTCATTTCTACAGAGAAATAGTATATATGAAGAATTTCAATCAGGATTTAGGCCTCATCACAGTACAGAGACTGCACTTATCAGAGTTACAAATGACTTGCTCTTATCATCTGATCGCGGCTGCAATTCTCTTCTAGTGCTTTTAGATCTTAGTGCTGCATTCGACACGAAGATTCTCTTGAATAGGCTGGAGAATTAGGTTGGAATTTGTGGAGTGGCATTAGCATGGTTTAGGTCATATTTAGCAGACCGCTACCACTTTGTCTATGTAAATGAGGAATTGTCAAACCAAACAAAAGGAAAATATGGAGTGCCACAGGGATCGGTTTTAGGGCCTCTGCTTTTCTCCATGTATATGCTTCCCCTGGGAGATATTATCAGGAATCGTGGAATAAGTTTCCACTGCTATTCTGACGATACACAACTTTATATTTCTTCAAAACCTGATGAGATTTCACAATTCTCAAAATTAGCAGAGTGTATTAATGAAATAAAAGACTGGATGGCCAGAAATTTCCTTCTACTCAATTCTGACAAAACAGAGGTTCTAATTATTGGACCAAAAAACTCTAAAAATAAGCCACTAAAATATAATTTGACTCTAGATGGATGTACTGTTACATCATCTTCAACAGCGAAGAACTTAGGTGTTATATTTGATAACAACCTGTCCTTTGAAAATCAAATTACAAATGTATGTAGAACAGCATTCTTCCACCTAAGAAATATTGCTAAATTAAGGCATATGCTCTCGGTTGCTGATGCCGAAAAACTAATTCATGCGTTCATGACCTCAAGACTAGATTATTGTAATGCATTACTGGGAGGATGTCCAGCAAGATCAATAAATAAACTTCAATTGGTTCAAAATGCAGCAGCCAGAGTGCTGACGAGAACCAAGAAATATGATCATATTAGCCCCATTTTATCATCGTTACATTGGCTACCTGTTAAATTCCATATTGATTTTAAAATTCTGTTAACTTCGTACAAAGCTTTGAATGGTATAGCTCCGCAGTACTTAAGTGATCTTCTAGCACGCTATATTCCAACACATTCATTAAGATCGCAAAATTCTGGCCTATTAATAGTTCCTAGAATATCAAAATCCACTAAAGGAGGAAGATCCTTTTCATATTTGGCTCCTAAACTATGGAATAGTCTCCCAAACACTGTTCGAGATGCAGACACACTCTCTCAGTTTAAGTTTAGACTAAAGACTCATCTATTTAGCCAGGCATACACCTAATTTATCCTTCAACCCACAATTAGGCTGTTTTAGTTGGGTCTGCCGGAACCAGAAACCAGAAACATTGAACATGATCTCTAACTCTGCAATAAATTAAATGGCATCTACGCTTACATCTTTTTATTTGTTTCCCTGTCTCAACCTCGGGACTCCTATCCTGAGGTCACTAGAACCGGCTGGATCCAGCACCATTCCTGCTTCATGTTGGACTCCACTGCTACATGTAGCAGAATGATGATGACTAAATGCAGCCGGTGCCAGCCAAACATCACTTCAGTCTATTATGACGGACTTCAGAGGATGAAATGATGCCAACTCCAACCTGCATCACCTCGGTCATTTATGGACTACGATCTTGAAATGAAATGCTTAGATTAACTATTGCCAACAAAAGCCTTCATCAGCCAATTAACAAGGACAATTGCATCTATGTGAACTTCTGCAATTAATCAAGATGAACTTCAAAGACGTTGGTCATTAATCTTACAGTTCAAACACAATCGATGTTTAATCACTGACCCTTAACACTTAGTTTAATAATTTTAAACCATGATTCTACCTATACATAATTAACATTTACATTACATTCATAATGTTAGCCAGAGGGGAACTGGCCCTCACAGTGAGTCTGGTTTCTCCCAAGGTTATTTTTCCCCATTAATCTACATCTTATGGAGTTTTGTGTTCCTTGCCACAGTCGCCTACAGCTTGCTCACTGGGGTTATTAATGCAATTATCATTTAATTATTTTTAAACACTATAAAAAATCGTATTTTATCTAAATTACACAATGATGATTAATCGACTTTATATACATTACAGTTTTATCGTCTGTAAATGCAGATATTCTGTAAAGCTGCTTTGAAACGATGTGTGTTGTGAAAGGCGCTATACAAATAAAATTGACTTGACTTGACATGGTATAACTATTGGGGAGGTTGTGCTTGCTTGTTTTGATTATTGGGGGGGGGTTACCTCCCCCCATCCCCCTGGAATCTGCGCCCTTGACAACAAGTTATGTAACAATATAGTATAGCAACATGATACTATGAGACCAGGGGCAGTTTGAATTGATTCATGTAAATTAATCAAACTGAAGTTTAAATGAGTGATGATATTCAAACATAAATGCTTTAACCCTCTGAAGGATCGTATAACTAGTCTAATGTCACACGTTTTAGGACACGTAATGCAGTGATGGGTAGTCGCTTTGCTACAAATAGCAAACGCATTAGCTTAACTACATTTCTCAGTAGCGAAGTGGAACCTTTGCTAGTTTTTAAATGAAGTTGCTTTTCATTTGCTTAGCTATTTTATTGATTAGCTAGCTTTGACAATCGCTACAATTCTGCATTTGACATCAAGCTGTGAATCCAGTGTTTACTATCGGCAGTTTTCAATCATAACTGAATATGTATTAAAACAAATGAATAGCTCTTTTGACTATTTTCAGCCCTCAGAGCACAAAGATATAATTTATTAGTATTATCATTATTATTTGTTTACAAATTAAAACAATATTTAAGTTGAATGGGTTCCAAAAAGTAACTGTGTGGCATGGGGGGGTGTCATGTGTCTGTCCGCGGGAGAGGGAGAGTGGTAAGGCTTGTCACCTGGGCTGTAATTACTGTAACACCTGTCTCTCATTATAGTGATGGCAGAGGGAGACCTAATAAGGCACGACAGAGCTTGAGAGTGGGAGAGAGAGAGAGTGACTGCGGAGAGTGTTGTTTGCATGAACATGTCATATTGGAGCTAGAAATGCCAAGACTGTTTTGTTTATGTTTGGTCACTAAGAGCCCTTTTAATTTAAAGATGCGTGTGACCCCAAACGTGTAAATAAAAATACTCACGTTGATAGTTCGCTGCCTCCTGAGTCCTCCATTGCCCACAAACAGAAATCCTTCACAAAATGCCTGAATGAAAAGTGGACTGATATAACTGATCAACTAAAGTGAATTCCAGATACAAGTTGAAATAATTGTGCAAAGAAAACTGGTTTCTTTTCTACTGAAAACTTAGACTGGAATTACTGTTAATTTTGCTGCTACATGATCCAGTGGACTATAGTTAACAATAAAGTTTTTTTTAAAAGGCTAATACATTTATAATGAAATAATGTGTAGTTAGAGGTTTGTGTTACTTTACATTTAAAAGTGTACCTCCAATTGGTTCCACACAGTGAGGTATACATATTCTAAACTTATAATGAAAAAAACAACAACTCTGGTATCGGATCGGGATCCACGATCGATGAGGAGATGATCGATGAGAACAAGAGTTTCAAGAGTCAGGTCAAACATTCCACCAAGCAAAGACCAACATAAGCAAACAAATGGCAGCTTCAGTCTCCACCATTTTGATTTTGAGGGCTAGCTAGTCTCCAGAGTCTGATACATCAGATTGAGTTTCCCTCTTTCTTGTGAAATGGGTGGGGTGTGACATCGGCACCAGGGTGGTGTATTGAGGGCGGGTATTAGGGAAATACTGTGGGGATATTGGCCCAATGGTGGGAATGCAGATCGATTTTGGTCTCACGGCTCGAGGTCAGAGGCTATTGGCCCCGGCTGATCAGTTGATAGCCCTGGCTTGCACTGGCCCGATAGTGGAAACGTGACTAATGAAAGACAGGGTGTCCAATTTGGAAATATTTTATATAGAGAATGGCTATGGCATTCTTCATGAAAATGAAAAGTTACTATATATGCTTAAGAGCAAATTCAGGAACTCAGTTCACAGCATAAAGGTAGGCTGAATGGACATTTTCTATATTTACTGGCTGGTCTTAACTTCAGACTTGCTTGAGGCAACATTGCTGTATTTTCAATTGTTGTTTTTTGCTTCAATGTTAAAACCAAATCTAATTGTATATTATGTAATTAACCCAAAAAAAATCCTCTCTCTCTCTCTAATGCATGGCTGGCCCAATCCCTTAGTGGCAGATAACAATGTTAAGCTGTGTTGTGTTACTCTTAGTTGGGAGTAAAGAGTGCTCTTGTACAATGTGGATTTCTGGCTCAAGTGTTTTAGTCCTTGATGCAGTTAGTTGGAATAGTCCAGAGTTAAAGCTATGTAGGTTATTTTGTAGAAATATGTGTGGTTGTACATTTCAAAATTGTTAAGCTGTTTTTTTTAGGCTTTTTTTGCCATCCCCTGTTTTAAAACTTTGAATTGCCTATGTATTTAGCCAATCAGAAAATGGATATTGCACAGCTGACCTTACTTAATTGTGATTGGCCAGTTTGGTCAAACAAAGGAACAAGACATTTTATCATTACGGATTGACCGCTCTTGGATATTCTCTCGGAAAACCTTTCAAAAACAGTATCTAATGCCTTTGTTAAAATTACAATAAAAACCTTATAAACCACTTTGCTTGTGAGTTCTTATTGCACTGACTAATCCCCCATTTGAGTTATTTATTATGCGCTGTATTTAAAGAAAATATAATCTTACACTTCACAGCAGATGTACTGGAGAAACTAATTTAATATTATTAAACATGTCTATAATAATTATGATAGATAAGATGTGATAAAGAACGATATTGACAGCTAGGCATGCCGCCATGTAGTTTTCATCACAATGCTGTATAGGATTCTGAGTCACAGAAAAGATGGGTCAAACTAGCCCTTCCACTTTGTTGCACCGGAAGTGGTGAGAATGAGTGAGGTGAGAACTGAGAGAAAGCTCAAGCAGACTAACTAGTTTATACATTCTTTGTTTGACATCAGAAAACAGCATTGCACCCCTAAATCAAAACAGCTGCCTAAGACAATAACACCTTTAAACTTTTATTTTGTGATTATTACAATTTTTGTAACCCAAAAAAAGATATTGTGATTTTGAAAATACTATTCGAGCAGCTATTTCATTCTGACACCTGCTTCAGTCATTCTACCCTGATAAACAACAGCGCAAATGTAGATCACACCAGTTCCCTGTCTGTCACTCAATCAACGTTGTGTCGATGTAGTGACACTAGGGGTTTGCTCTTGAGAGCCCCAATCACCTCTGATTTATTCAGAAAAGGCCAATGAGAATTGGCGAGTGGAATTTGCATGCCGCTCTCCACTCCGGACAAATGGGTATAAAAGGAGATGGTGTGCACCACTCATTCAGACTTGTTCTTCAGAGCCGAATGCATGAGTTGTGTTTGTCCCGTCACCTTGTTACTGCTGGATATAAGGTGCAGATCAGCAGTCATTCTTGCGCGGTCGTGTTTTGTTCTTCCCCTTGGTGCTTTAACAGATAAGTTCACAGGTGGAAAAGAGCAAATTCTTAAAAGAGCTCACACAAACAATTGGCGTCATTTTAAAGATGTCCTTTTGCCTTTGTGCTACTGGGTGTGGCTGTTATCTCTCCCCATCAGATTGGGTTGCCAGCACGCTGAGGCAGCATTTGTGGATGGGTCATGTTCTCACTGAGAGAATATACCCATGAGAACATTGTGGTCACAGCTCTCAGTCTCTCAGGTCAGTTGAAGCACAGGCAGCTGGGGCAGTGAGCGCCATGGGCGAATTGGATGTGTTATGGGAGTCTATCCGCCGGCTCCCATCCCTCAGCACGCTCGTTCCACCTGAAAGAGTTCATGAGCGAGGCAGGCGGTCTGCCTCTGGGCGGATTTAATGTCTCGTTCAGGGCTCGCGATGAGGATGAGTTGTTAGCCGCAGCATCGGAGGGTGGGCTGCTGCTTTTGGAAGTGGACAAATCTAGTAAGATCTCGCTCTTGGGTGGTAGAGCTCAGGATGAAGCGGATGATGACTTAGCAGCTGTGCTTACCTGGGCAGCTGCAAATGTCGGGCTTGGGTGCAACACTCTGCCCTGCCCTGAGCGTTCACGGCTGGACAATTGGTTTCTGGGCTCAGAGCATGACTCATGGCCTCGCCCCGCCCTGGTGCCTTTCTTGACAGAAGTGCATGAGGAGCTTGCGAAATTGTGGAAGGAAATTGTGGTACACGCTTTGCAGGCTCATCCATCCTGACTACCCTCAATGGTGGGGCAGCCAAGGGATATGTCGAGCTTCTCCTGAGGCTGCCCTGGCTAAGGGAGAGGGGCATTCACTCAATTATCTCGAATGATCCCAGCTCACTTGCGAGATCAATTGTGTGCGCACAGGGACCTTGTGCTTCAGAATCTCGACCGAGTGGGGCTTCAGGTCAACAGGGAAAAGAGCAAGCTCTCCCCTGTGCAGAGCATATCTTTTCTCGGCATGGAGCTGGACACTGTCACCATGACGGCATGTCTCATGAACCAGTGTGCATGAAGGCTGTCTCCTAACAGAGAGACTGGCCCATTGGATTGAGGATGCCTTATTTTTGGCATAACAATCACAAGACCTGCTGTGCCCCTTGGGAGTTCGGGTGCACTCCACCAGAGTTGTTGCATCCTCCTGGGCACTGATGAATGGCGCCTCTCTAAGAGACATATACAGAGCAGCAGTTTGGGCTACACCCAATACCTTTTCAAGGTTCTACAACCTCTGCATATAACCAGTTTTGGCCCAAGTGTTACTGGGTACCAACAGGTAAAGGGCAGGCAGCCAGTTGGGAGTATCACTTGCATTAGAGCCTTCCCCCTCTCGAGGTGATAATGTATGCAGTCTTGTCCATAACAGTTCCCCGAAACTGGTGAGCACTGGACACTGGCCGCCAGGACCGGTATAGGGTCCTCCCCAGGGGTTTCGTTCCATATGCAAACTTCCCGGTCAGTGAGTTCATGTGAGGTATTACTTACATGTTAACCTCCCTCCAGTAAGATGTCATCTCCATAGTGCTCTCCCTCCTGGAGAGGGAAGAACACTTCGCCACCACCTGTAGCCTCCTCTGTTAAGTGCTCTACTCCCACAGTTTACAGGACCAGGGAGGTGCTTTACCTGACACACTGGAAGTTTCATGACGTGGTCAAGCGCTCACTGAGAGGCATGCAGCAGCTTGTCCATATCCGCTCCGCTATACATCGTTAACAATGTAACCGCCGTTCCATGATGGAGGGAACAAGACATTGTGTCCCCCATGCCACAGCGCTGAACCGACTACTGACATGGCCGGGACTCTCTTTCAGCTCCTTATCACAAATCTGAATAAGTGGTGCACGCTATCTCCTTTTATACCTGGCATGCAAATTCCACTCACCAATTCTCATGGTGTGATCCCCTAGTGTCACTATATCGACACAACGTCTCGTTCCCTCCATCAGGGAAAGGAGGTTACATCAGTAACCAAGATGTTTGATTGCCTGAGCCTTGCCTAGCGCAATCTAACCTGTTTGATTGTATGTGCAATGAGGTTAAAAACAAATAACTCACTTTAAATCTTTAGTTTGTTAATTATTTCTTATTTATTGCATTTGTATTGAAAAACCAAATTGTATATTTTTGCAGTAAATTTTTGAATTGCATGGCTCATTTCTAATGGCTGGCTGGCTAACTAGCTAGTAGACCGTCTTTCATTAACAAGTTAATTCCTTGTTACCATGCAAAGATTTTTAATACCTCTTAAAAAGCCTGTTGAAAGCACTGATGTCATAGGGGTTGTCTCTTCGGAACCCACACTGTGTCATGCTAGCTGTGCCACCCCAAGCCCAGGGAGACTTTGCCTGTTTTCCAGGTTTAGAAAACACTGAGCATGTAAAGTCCATGCAGAATGAAAGGGTAGATTATGTCAGCAATAGGCTAAAGGATACTAAAGCCAGTGTTAACAGCTTCCCTTGTTGCAAATTTGGAACAGGAAATTATCTTGTTTTCACTCAGCGTGGAAACACAAATTGGACGTCTGCATTGGAGAAAGAAAAGGGGTCTCAAAAGCATGCATCCTCCAAAGGGCAAATACACTGATGAGTCAAAATATTATGACCACCTGCCTAATATGCTGTTGGTCCTCTGTGTGCGGTTTCAGAGATGCTCAGACCCAGAGTTACTCAGGTCTTTACTCCTGCCCATTTCTCCAGCATTAACCATGTTGACTAAGAGAACTGATTGTTGACTTACCATCTAATCAACCTAGATCTTGACATGTGGCCTTGATTGGAGATGTTTGTAATTCGTTTCACCAGTGAGTGGTCATAATGTTTTGTCTCATCAGCGTACATGCTGTGACATTATTGGCCAAGTATGAGCATAGAAAGGCCAGCGGTGAAACCATATCTTGTCTGTTGGGGCAGTCGCATGTGTTTGTGGCTTTGGTGAAAAATGGAATTGCCAAACACATCATTTTGTGGTGCGACTTTGACACTTTCGGCTCATGTTTCAACTCATGTGCTCTTCAGGACATGTACCCTGGTTCATTGCATCGCAAGTGCAATGCTCTATAAGTTGAGCTACTGTGCAATTTTAACAAATTTTTAAATGTAGTTGATATAAAATTAATTTGTTAAAATGTGTCACTTTACAAGTATAGTAAAATGTCGAAGTCATAAGATAGCATTGTGAGAGGAACAGGGTGCAAAGTGTTTCTGAACTGATAATCTGTCGAATTAACTTGTGATTTGTGTTAAAGTGAATAAGAGTCATTGTTGTAGCACCTCTTGTTTTTATTTCACGACACATACAACGAGCCAATTTAATTCTGTGAGACCAGGTTGATTCGTTTATAGGAGTGTTGTTCCAGTGATATATAACATTTAACAAAGTCATGGTAAACAATCAATGGTAGTACATTTCACTCTGTCTCATCACCAATAGAACCATTTACTCTAATATATATCATATTGTTATACCTTAACTATTGTAAGAGAGCTGAAAACTGAGTGCAAGATACAGTTATTCAAACAGAACTAAGTTCAATCATCACTCTCATCCTCTTATCTTTTCCATGTCAATTCTCAGCTGATCCTGCATATTGAAATGCATTGTGTGCACCAGTAGGCAAACATGTGAGCCTTTCACAGATCTCAAAGAGCATACGTATGCTTGGCTGAGCTTAGAGAATAGACAGAGCACTCAACAACTGCAGAGGTCCCCAGGCTTTTCTCCATGCCCCTCACAATACAGGCCCATCCCTCAGGCAGCAGGTAATTATGATGCTCCAGTGGAGAGCTAATATAATGATCTACCTGATCTATTTCAGCTCTATATTATCACCATGCTGCCATGGACATGGCTTCTAATTCCTATTATTTATTTTTTTTTCCAAGATCTTCAAGGACAAGAGGGATAATACCCACCCTGCTTCCACTCAGGTGAATTATAATGAAACTATTAGTATGTGATTACAGCTGCAGGTTTATTTTGGAATACATGTTCCTGTTAAACAAGCTGTGTAAAGACAATAATTCTAGATCCAAAATGCTTTCCAGACAGATTTTCAAAGTTGCAACCAACACTGATCCCATGATACTTTGTAGACAGGGCTGGACTGGTAATCTGGCATACTGGGCATTTTCCCGGTGGGCTGATGCACTTTTCTCGTTAAGCCAAACAACGTACATACACTCTCTTTGTCCAACATTTAAATTGCATACATTATTTACAGATAAGTAGGTTTCACTACAGCTTGCAAGAGATTTTTCTCTGAAACCCTCCTCCTCCCCAGCATCACTTGTCTAGAGCTGCTTCAATGGAATTGTAGCAGCAGCGTAAGCAGATCTAGTCTGCCAAGACCAAACCTACCAACTTGTCATATCCATTATAACACCTTATAAATATTCCAAAAGTCATGACTCAACTCAGGATAAAATTGTATAAAAATAATCTCTAGCATTTGGCAGCTAAACAAACAAAACACAATCATCAGGCTGTAACTCCTCATTCTTACCTTCTGACGAATCTCCTCCTCCATCTTGACCGGTGAGCCCAGTTCGGCAACCTGTTTGACCCCTTCACTGGCAAAACCTCCGTACTCCCATAGCACATAGTTCTTCGAATGGGACGATCCAATGAGGGCTGACCAGTGATTGGCTCTTCCTGTGAAGGAAAGTAATTTTCACGTTTTAAGAATTATATATAATGAAATTAATTTTTTTTAAATAAATCCTTCCATTTCTCTCTGTACTTGAGTTATATTTTCATTGCCATTTCATTTCATTATGCATTTGGTAGATGCTTTTCACCAAAGCGACTTACATTGCTTCAAGGGTATTCATTTATTTATACTAATAACATTTTTTTTATTGAATAAACCAACAATTCTCCCATTGTTATCATCAGTCTACCTACTGAGGTACAGGAACATATATAAGGGCTAATGTACAGTTATGGTCGTCTTGGTTACTGTTGTAACCTCCTTTGTGTCGAAGACACTATGGTCCCTCCATCAGGGACTATAACCGAGACGTTACCCTTCTGTCACTCACTTGACATTGTGTCGATGAAGTGACACTAGGGGTCCCATATACGAAAAGCCACAATGACTGAACTGGTCATGTGAACTGCTGATGCAGGTGTAGGCATCTACTATGAGTGTAGAAACAGAGGCACTCGGGCTGCACAGAGCCTCTCCAGTCACCCCAAGATGTCATGTGCTTCCCCATAACCCTGAGGGTGCCATGGAAGATATATCACAGGAGGTTAACAAGGAAACCAAAAACCTATGTAGCACTTACCACGGTACAGGGCATGTAGCACAAGTACTGTGTCTGACCACGAATTCCTCTGCGAATTTGTGAGTCAGAGGGCTAGGAGGAAGAATATCCAGGGTTCACCAGTCGTGAACACACATGGGAGAAGAGCGGGTGGCTTCACCTTCTTGGAGGGGAAAGGAGCTATGCACAAGCGGTACACCCGGCCAGCTGTCAGTGTAATGAAACTTACTTAACTGTTCACACAGTATCTGTCTGTTGCTTCACCGCTGAGTACTGCTGGTCAAAGTCTTTAGGACGGTGTCGCTGATCAGGCCGGCTAGGGAGATGGGGGCATTGACGAACCTCCCTCATCTCTACCAAGTTCAGCCATAGGTGGCGCTCCTGGACCACGAGTGTGGTCATCGTCTGCCTGATGGCTCGCACTGTGACCTTCGTTGCTTGGAGGGCGAGATTGGTCGTCGAGCACAGTTCTTGTAACACACTGGGATCAGAACTAACGTTGTGTAACTCTTTCAGAGCTTCAGCCTGATAGACCTGTGAGAGGGCCATGGCATGAAGGGCAGAAGCAGCCTGCCCGGCAGTGCTGTAGGGTTTTTGTTGTCAGGGATGACATTGCCCTACAGGCTCGGTAAGGGAGTTCGGGCGAGTCCGCCAGATGGTAGTATTCAGCGGGCACAGGTGTGCCGCGATAGCTTTGTCCACTTGGGACATCGCGGCGTAACCCTCGACCGCCCCCCCGTCAAGGATTGTGAGAGCAGACGAGCCAAAGAACCGGGTTCAGGCAGTAAAAAGGTGCCCTCCACGATCGCGTCAGCTTGTCATGCACTTCCGTGAAGAACGAGACTGGAGGGGGGCGGTGCCGCGAGCGGCACACCGAATCCAACCAAGTCAAGCTGCGAGTGCTCGGGGGCAGGGGAAATGTTCCACTCAAGCCCAACACTTGCAACAGCCTGGGCAAGCATAGTGGTCAGCTCCGTGTCGGCCTCAGACTCCCGAAGGCGGCAGCCCAGTCGAGTCCTCGTCGTCTGACAACACCAAGGTGCTCTCTGATGCAGTGATCGACATCTCATCTGGCTCACGAGCTCCGGAAGAGACATAAGGCTGGCAGTGAGGCAAGCCTGTCTCATCCCAGTGCTGGACGGAAGCAAACGAGCGTACCGGGCAGTGGGCGCTCCGAGGGGAATTCACCCGGCAGAACTGTACCCACTGAAGCCCCCGAATCGCCTCCAGCGTCAACCAAAGTGGTCTAGTATTCAAAGGTAAGAGGAGGCACGAGGGGGACTGCCAAAGTAGTTTTCCCTCGAAAGAAGGAAAGCCGCGACCGCAACATTGTCATGGTTACACGCTCGCTGTGAGAACATAAACCATCCACAAATGCTTCCTCAACGCGCTTATAGCCCAGGCACGTGAGGGAGTGATTGTGACTGTCAGAGTAACGACCGCATCCAGGAACGGCACAGAGACGGAAAGGCATCTTTAAAAAGACATGTTTTTAAAAAGACGTTCAATGTCATTGTGCCTGCTCTAATAGAGGAAGTACACACTCTTTTAGAGGAAAAGCTCTTGAAGTGCCCAGGGGTGTAGTCTGCAGTGGAGGGCAGAGTGGCGAGAGAACCACTGGAATGCACCGTATATCCAACAGAAATGCTTCGCAGAGAGGTGAATAGACAGCAGTAATGTTCAGCTTGCTGTTAATACAACCGCTTGGCTCCGAAGAAAAAGTCTGAATGATCTTGCCTGCTTGCCTCCCTTTATACCCGTATGTAGGGTGGAGTGGCATGCAAATTCAACTCGCCAATCCTCATTGGCCTTTTCTCAAAGATCTGAAGGTGAATCGCACTCCCAAGTGCAAACCCTAGTGTCACTTCACATACACAACTTCGAGTGAGTGACAGAAGGGGAACATATTTTACTAAATAAATCCTGACAGGATAATCAGGCAAACAAACCACTTTGTGTCTTTCATTATCCTGAATGCAGGCATGTGTTCAGCAAAAGACAAAAAAGCACAAAAATTGACAAAGCAAAGACTTTAGCACAGCAAAAGACTTTTTGGATGTTTTTCCTCATCAAGCAAGTGCTGCTTACACAACTTTCACATCCGTAAGAGTTGTCACGTCTGCAATGGTGCTTTTTTCACTCTACTTTTTTAAGTTTTTACAGACTGTGTGGTCTGCCAAAAGCTCACGTTTGTCATGTCTGTATTGCAAGTTTATTTTTTTATCTAAACTGGAAAAACTGGAAAATGTTTAGATATCTGGACTCTATTGGCAGGGGTTTATGATTATATATACAAATGATCCGTTATACTGGCTATAAATACTTTATGTGTGAAGTAAAATTACACAAATTACTGCAAATGTCACGTCCGTAATCCTGGAATTGGCCCTTAACAATCTATATATTAATTATTATTAACCGGTCAGCAGTAGTACAAACCCATTGTTTATCGAACCATTTACACTGAAGAGTCAAAACATTATGACTACCTGCCTAATATGCTGTTGGTACTCTGTGTGGTGCCACAAAAGTGTCAACCTGCCATGGCATGAACTCTACAAGACCCCAGAAGGTGTCCTGTGGTATCTGGTACCAAGACATTAGCAGCAGATCCTTCAAGTCCTGTAAGCTGCTAGTCTTGTGGCAGCAGTGTGATGCATGAAAGCATACAGATACGGGTCAGGAGCTTCAGTTAATGTTCACATCAACCATCAGAATGGGGAAAAACATTTGATTTCAACCATGGCGTGATTGTTGTTGCCAGATAAGCTGGTTTAAGTATTTCTGTAACTGCTGATCTCCAGGGATTTTACACACAACAGTCTCTCGTGTTTACTCAGATTGGTGCCAAAAACAAAAAAACATCCATTGAGCGGCAGTTCTGAAAGGCTATGTTTACTCAGATAACAGATACAATTGTAGTAAGCATAATAGCATCTCAGAATGCACAACACATCTAACCTTGAGGCAGATGGGCTACAACAGCAGAAGACCATGTCAGGCACTATATTAGAACCATGAAGTTCCTAATAAATTGCTCAGTGAGTGTATGTCATTCATGGCATGACTAACATGCACATGGGTCATCACTTGCAGGTCTACTCTAATACTCAAATGCAAGTTTGAGTCTGACTTGTCATATACCAGTCCCAAACCCCCCAATCTTCACTACTGCTATCAATTAAACTGGCCAAAATAAAGTAAAATCAATACTATATATTCATGGAATATGCAGCTGATAAAAATTGAATCTCAGCTTTTCGCTACTCTAAAATAATGGCTCCTGGTACAAAGCACCACTTGACTCTTGTGAGAGCTGGGTGACATTACTCTCTTTGCAAATGACTCAAAGTGTAACAGTCAGATTGACTACTGGCACAGGAGAGGCATCTGTCAAACTGTGACTGCATTCTCTGGCACAGAACAGTGCCCAGCTGTGCCAAATTAATGGAAATTTTGTTGCCAATTATACCTGCACAAAACATGGTAATTCACATTTTCTAGAGCATGTACAGATACATTCTCATTACTGCAACTTTTAAAACTTTGGCCAAAAAGCATTGTCCTGCTGGAAAAAACAATCCTCAGAGATGGGGAACATTGTCAGTGCAGAAGGAAACAAGTTTCTGCCCAATTCCATCCTTGCTGAAGCACCCCCAGATCATCACCGATCCTCCACCTGGTCATCTAATGGTTAGACAGAGACTTAGAAAGACCTTCAAGCCACAATGTTTCGCACCCACTGTGAAATTTGGTGGAGGATTGGTGATGATCTGGGGGTGCTTCAGCAAGGCTGGAAATGGGTAGATTCCACTTTGTGAAGGATGCTTGACTCAACCCACGTACAAGACTATCCTGGACGAAAACTTGACAATGTTCCCCAACTCTGAGGATTGGTTTATCTGGCAGGGCAATGCTCCATGCCACACAGACAGGTCAATCAAGGGGTGGATGGAGGACCACTGGATCAAAACCCTGTCATGGCCAGCCCAATCTCCAAACCTGAACCATATTGAAAACCTCTGGAATGTGATCAAGAGGAATATGTATGGTCACAAGTCATCAAATAAAGCAGAGCTGCTTTTTGTTTAAAAATTAATATGAACTTGTTTTCTTTGGATTATTGAGGTCTGAAACACAGCATCTTTTTTGTTATATTGACCAGATGTCATTTTCTGCAAATAAATGCTTTAAATCATCTTATTTGGAATTTGGGAGAAAAGATATCTGAAAAGTTAAATCAATCAATCAATCTATCTAAATATACAGTATATACATACATCAGTGGCGAGCACTCCACGACAGCACTTCCCTCCTCCTTCCCGGGTTTAGGAACCAATGTAAAAGGGTTAGGATGGGCAAGGAGGCGGTGGGAACTGGCTGAACAGTCAAAGTAATATTTAATTAAACAAAAAGACACAAACACAAATGCACACACGGCAGCTGCATGAGACTCTCTCTCTCTCCAACTGCCGCATCCCAATGGTTATCTTAATGGGCGCATTTATCCCTCTCCTTAGCTGATTAGCCCAATTGAGGGCCGGGCGTGCGTCATCACGGACTGGCCCCGCCCTCTTACTCATCACACTAATATTGTGTAGGTCCCCCTCGTGCCCCCTAAACAGCGTCAACCCACATCTCAGAATAGCATTCTGAGATACTATCTTCTCTACACAATTGTACAGAGTGGTTATCTGAGTTACTGTAGACTTTGTCAGTTTGAACCAGTCTGGTCATTCTCTGTTGACCTCTCTCATCAACAAGGCATTTCCGTCCACAGAACTGCCTTCCCTCCACAATGTTTTGTTTTTGGCACCATTCTGAGTAAACACAAGAGACTGTTGCGTGTGAAAATCTCAGGAGATCAGCAGTTACAGAAATACTCAAACCAGCAAGTCTGGAACCAACAATCATCAATGCAATTATCTAGTCAGCCAATTGTATGGCTGTAGTGCATAACATCATGCAGATACAGGTCAGGAAATTAATTTAATGTGCACATCAACCATCAGAATGGGGAACAAATGTGATCTCGGCAATTTAGACCGTGGCATAATTGTTGTTGTCAGATGGGCTGGTTTGAGTATTTCTGTAACTGTTGATCTCCTGGGATTTTCACACACAACAGTCTCTAGAGTTTACTCAGAATGTTTCCAAAAACAAATAACATCCAGTGAGGGGCAGTTCTGTTGATGAGAGAGGTCAACAGAGAATGGCCAGACTGGTTAAAACTGACAAACTCTCAGATAACCGCTCTGTACAATTGTGGTGAGAAGAATATCATCTCATAATTCTAATCTGAGACGTGGGTTGGCACTATTTTGGCATAACGAGGGGGACCTAGACAATATTAGGCAGATGGTTTTAATGTTATGGCTGATTGGTGTGTGCATTTATATACTGTATATATATATATATATTAGAAGGTATGTTATTCTATTTATTTTAAAGCTTTTTATCTGTTATATAGAAAGGAGAGTGGAGCACTGAATTAATATTTTGGGAAGACGAAATTTTTGTGGGATCGGGAAATGATAAGAAGGAAATCAAACCATGCACTGCTCACCAGACCAAGTCACTCACAATTCTTTTTTTTCTTATTGTCCCAAAAAAACGTAGGTCCCGATAAAAGTACATTGTTATAAGTTTTAAGTTTGACATTAAAATACTGCGATTAATACACAAGCTGAAAATTGTACATTGCATTTTGTAAAGGACAAGTGTCATGAAAAGGCTAATCCTGCTTGTCTGCTGTTCTGTCTCATTTTGGCAGTGTGAGAGCAAGTGTGAGAGTACAGTGTAAAGCTTTAGTGAACCTTTCTGTGCTGGATACAACAATTCCATGATGACCTCCCACAGATGTCATATAATTACTCTCTACCTCCCACAAAATGGGGTTCTCCTGCAGGGGCCAGCTAACAAAATGCTGAAATGTGTTTGTCCTCACTTTGTCCCCATAGCCCAAACTTTCAATGGCATGATGCAGCCTCGCCACAAATAGTGCATTGAAAATAAAATGTTAAATCAGATTTTGGTCAACCCTTGGCTGTGTTGACATAGCTGCAGAATATCGTTGTCAGTCCTGTTTGTGAGTCATAATTTGGTTACGTTCACAGAAGTTTGTTCTAAATGAGAGTGACAACCACACTCTGTAACAACGACATTTCCTATCGGTGAGAATGTCATGAAATTACTTCCTACTTTTCTTTTAACTTTATAACATCTTGCTCTGACAATAAAGTCACCTTGTAGGAAAATATCCACCCTGAGGTATTAGATTCCAGATCTGCCCAGTCTGGGACTTTAAAACCCCTCAATCTAATTTCTCCTCACTGATTTAAGTGATTCCACAGGCATGACAGAGTGTTCACACTGCTTCTGTGAAGAACTGCTTACCACTCACTGCTTTAATCCCCTCAATCCGTCAGACATGTATCAAATCTCACTGATGCGCTCTGATGTTCCAATGCTTATTTTCGTATTTCCTGCCAAACACAGCATCTCACTCTCTCTCTGCATCAACTGCATCAACTGTATGTATTTTATAGGTACTTTTATGTATTTAATATGTATGCCAAGAGCTGAGAACTCTGCTTTATCCGTTTTTACCAGTTGGCATGTTTTGAAATTAAACATAAAGTTAAAGTAAAGAGTTTAGTTTGCAGAAATATCTATAAGTAAGCAATTTGGTATTAATTTCCTTTAGACTGTTAACACTGTGGCTCTATAGTGCTATCAAATCATTCCTCTTTTTGTATGACTGGTCTGACATGTCAACTTCTGGATCATCCAACGGTGTAAGTTTGGGGCAGGACTGACAGATGGATGGAGTGATTGGGAAACTGCTCTAAAAAAGGCCACACGGAGTCTAAATTAAATTTGCCTCCTGCATTCATAACCAATCATTATCAGATATAACCATTCAAGCCAATCAGCTTTCAGTGTCATATTTGCACTTCATCAAGCAGATAATGCATCAGGTGAAGAGAAACTTTCAAAATATGCCAAAATATTGATGGAATAAAAGTTGTTCCATCAATAGTTGCTCCTGGAAAAGAATGGTGTGTCTTCTCCTGTGTTTGAAGATTGCAATTGTTTTTGGGGTTTTTTTGGGTGTAAATTGGGAGTTTGTTCAATCGATATCCATACGTAGATACCTCATTCATCTGGTTTGAGTACATTAACCGCACCACTATCTTGAAATGGTTAACAAGGAGAACTGTTTGAATATACATCAATGAAAGACAAGCCTCAAAGCTTTGGAATTTGTTTTTGTTTGGAAATAGTTAATTATATAACATATTCACTGCCTGACATATAAGGTATATGTGTATGAGATTGTTACTGAGCATGTGATTACCTGCGTCTGTTGCATTGATGAATAGTAATGCTACAGCTGTTAGTTTAACTCTATTCCTCAGCAGTAGTGTGGAAGTACACCACACTGATCGTGGAGAGTTGCTGCCATATGTGCTATCAGAATTATCCTACGAGTATTTCACTCACATTCAAATGTTTTGATGTCAAAAAGAAAACATGGAGGACACCAGATTCATTCTTGTATATTTCACTGGGAACTTTTCTTTTGGCACTGCACAGAAAGCATTCTCTCTTCCACAATGTTGAAAGAGTATGTCTTTTTCCAACTCGTTGGAGGGATGAATGCAAATGTATTGCAAATCTAGCCTCTCTTACACATATGCACTGATCTTACTTGTTAGTTTAACATGCCACAAACACAAGCGGAGTATTAGTGCTGATACCCCAGTGCTAATGGTGTGAGCTATCAGCACGCTTGGAACACCTGTCGTCCAATCAGAATTGAGGACTGAATCTAACTGTTGTATAATCATTTGTTGGAGTTTACTATGAAACATTTTAATTATAGACTTTAATTTAGAATGTTATATAATCTACACATATCGCAGCCCATTGGAACAGCTGTGTGGTATATTTGTACGGATGGTGGTTTATTCCACCACTGAGGGGCAGTGAGTGTAAAGAACACCTTAGTAACACCCCAGCATTGTGGCAGTGAGTTTTGCATGGACAAACACAAGTCACATTTTCTTAAGAAAACCATAGACACTGCAACCATAGACATCCGTACGTTTTCTTAAGAAAATGTATAAATCTATTTATTTTTATTACATTTGGTGCTGCAAAAATCAACACAGAATACAACTGGTTGATTAGGTATCACTGTCCATGAAAATGGCATGGCAATAATTAATTAGTTGCTTTGAATATTAAGTAATTTATGCACACACATCAAAACAAATTGGTGTAAAAACATGATATACATCCCAGATGTCCAGAGCACACTGTGCACACATGATCATCATAAATCCTGTGTTTATCAGCGAGAGTGCATCTGTTTATCCGTGTGTCTTTCATTGTATGCTAAGCCTATAAATTAGTTCAGCGCACTTTCTTTATCAGGTTCATCAGCTCTTAGAGTTCATTCTAATCAGAGTATTGATCTGAGCCGCAGCTCCTCCAGTGAAGCTCGCTTCTAATCCCCAGGCTTAATTTACTCCCAATGAGACAGTCTCAAGGTTATGCACACCAACCACCAAAGACAAAAGTAGACGACCGACACTAGGATAAAATTGGTTATTATTGTACATTTTACATCTAAAATGTATTTGTTGCAAAATGCACAACGATGAGGACAGAATGGGCGTATGTGCGAATTTGTGTGTAAAACCTTTGTGCAAAAGTTTTCATGCTGAAACCATGATTCAACAATGTTGCACTCAAACCTCCCATACACAAAAATCACACTCCTGATGGCCTTCAAGTAGAAACATAAAATGTGTTGAAGGAATTTTCCAGGTTCAATACGAATTAAACTCAATCAGCAGCATTTGTTGCATAAAGGTTGATTTCCAAAACAACAACAAAAAATGTTACATGATAAAAAGTTCTCAATCATGCACAGGCTTGGTCTATCGCCATAGTTTCACTTTTGACAATGGTTTAGATGACAGTGAGTGAGCGTTTTCGGTTGACGTGAAGTTATACGTTAGCTTGCCCATACCTCTCCCACACCTGGCTCACTGCTTGCGGGTGAAGTCTCCATCTTCCATACAGTACATCACGTGTAATGAATAAGTGTGCACCGCTCCAAACAATCAGTTTCTGTGGTAGGATGTGCAGTTGAGTCGAGCGTGTACCTCTTGGAAATGTATACACTGATGAGCCAAAAGATTATGACCACCCACAGGGTGACCAAAAATGTTGATCATCTCCTAACAAGCCCACATTTCAAGGTCTGGGTAGATTAGATGGTAAGCAAACAAACAGTTCTCGTAGTCAATATGGTGAATGCAGGAGAAATGGGCAGGAGTAAAGACCTGAGTGATTTTGACCAGGGCCAAATTGTTATGGCCAGACGAATGGGTCAGGGTAACTCTGAAATGGCAAGGCTTGTGGGATGCTCCCTGTCAGCTCCCAACGGGGTGTTGGACACTCAAGGCTCATCGATGCACAAGGGCAACTAAGGCTATCCCGTCTGGTCCAAACCGACAGAAGGCCTACTGTGGCACAAGTCACAGAAAAATTTTAATGATGGTTAAGGGAGGAATGTGTCACAACACACAATGCATTGCACACTGCTGCGTATGGGGCTGTGTAGCCACAGACAAGTCAGAGTGCCCATCAGTGCCAGCCCTGCCTATTAAGCGACATAGATGGTAAACATAGAACAGGACTCAGTGTGTTAGAGTTGATGGTATTCTGTCATCCAAGTTATACTCCTCCACAGGTTCCCCGCAGGAGTGTGTCCTCTCTCCTCTTTCTATTTTGTACACTAATTAAAAGTGACTGTAGATGTGTGCATGATAATAGGCATAAACAAAAGTTTACTGATGATACAGTCATTGTGAATCTTTAGAAAGATGATGAGGTGTCTCTTGGACCGGTTGTGGAGGACTTTGCTACTTGGTGCAGAAGTAGTTGTTTAATAATATATACAGGAAAAACAAAAGATATGATAATATATTTTGGACAGTCTGCCACCTCTATTCAACTAGACAGGGCATGGATATTGAGACCTGAATATAAGTATTTGGGGAAAATAGTGGACAATAAATTGAATTTTGATTCTAATATTGATGCAATCTGTTAAAAGGTCCAGCAGTGCCAGTTCTTTTCACGAAAGATGAACTCTTTTAATGTATTTTAATATATTAATAAAAATGGTTTTATCTTGGTTTTATTGAATCTGTTATTTCTTATTGTGCTGTGGTGTGGTTTAATAATATTACTCTTAGTAGTACAAATAGGCTGTCAAGGCTTATTAAAACTGCTTCCAAATTGATAGGAGTGCAACAAGTTTAGCTTAAGGAAATTGATAGCAAATTAGTAATAGAGAAAGTACATAAAATACCAAATTGTCCAAACCATCCACTTTACAATGAATTCGATCTTATGCCATAAGGGCGTAGATATAGGATGCCGGGGGTAAGAACTAAAAGATTACTGGCATTACCTACTATATACATTTCTGCCAGGACACTGTTGTACCAACTGTCGACTGTTTTCCCAATAATAAGCCTTAGGTCACTAAGGACATTAAAATCCTTCTAAACACAAAAAGTAGCCTTTGGAAAAGAGAACGAGGAACTTAAACCAATCCAAAAGAACTGAAGGTGAGATTGGAGAGAGAAAAGAGGCTTCCAGGAGGAAGTTGGAGGAATAGCTTCAGAGGAACAGTGCAAAAGTGGTGTGGGCTCGTATGAAAGAAAATCACAGACTATTCTACAGCCAGTTATCAGACTGTGAGGAAAAGGACAGTGCTAATGACCTTAACAGGTTTTTTAACAAGTTCGCAGTAGAAGCCCCAAAACCAGTTGAAATCACCCAGACCGCTACAATACCTGTTACTGGGCAGAATTCAAAACAAAATTCACTCACTCTCTGCCCTGCCGTCTCATCTCCCCTGTCTGATTATACAACCATTTCACATCCTTTACAGACTGTAAGATCTCCTTTGCAATTCTCGCAAACCCCCTCCACCACTATAAACACATTTATTCATTACATCTGAGGAGGTGAGGAGACAGCTGAAAAGTATCCATGAAGGCAAAGCGGTGGGCCCAGATAACATCAAACCAAGGGTTTTGAATGTATGTGCAGATCAGCTGTGTGGAGTTCTCCAGTATATTTTAAACCTCAGTTTGACACTTGAATGGGTTCCCTTGTTGTGGAAAACCTCATGTCTGATCCCCATACCTATGACGGGCCATTCAAACACCCTAAACGACTAAAGGCCTTACATAATGAAAACTCTGGAAATAATTGTTTGGTGGCCTCAGACCTATGGTGAGAGGCAAAGTGGATCTGATACAATTTGCTTACCACGAAAACGTTGATGTGGAGGATGCCATTATTTATCTACTGCATTGGGTCTATACCCATTCTCAACTTGGTGAGGGTAGCTTTCTTTGAGTTTTCAATTGCTTTCAACTGCTGTTTGGATGTTTTAATGTGACATTTGTGCAAATGAAAATTCCCAAAGGGATAACTAATAGTAAAACTGAACATATATGGCTGAATAGGGACCCCGTGGCCACCAGGGGCCCCCCTACCTTGAGTTCATAATAGGCAAATAAGTGTAAATAGCACTGGGCACACAGCCCGACTATATGCACGCAAAGAGTTCGATGGATCCTATCAAACTATTACAAATATTGCATATGCTTTGAGGAAAAGACATGCAGAAATAAATATGTGAATTTGACCCTCCTTGACATAAGATCTGATGTGGCGACATTAGTAAGACAGCTGGTTAGTTGCAGGGGCAAACACGGGTTCAAGTCCACCTTTTGCCAATTTCACTATTCTCTCCTTATCGTTCCATGTAATCAAAAACAAACATTGGCAATACATGCCATTGGAAAGACATTTAATTTCAATAAAAATTAACACAAAGGGTGTAAATAAAGTGTCTATGGGGAGTGTGATATCACTGAAAATAATCACAGTGTTCTCATTGTGATCTAGGTTGGGCAGAGAAAGGGGTAATGGGCGCAGGCATGCCTTTCCCGGTCTGAAACGCATGGTTGGTGGCTTTTCCCAGCAGCTCGGCATCTCACAGGCCTGCGGAAAGCAGGGGTCATGGCAGCAACTCTGTTACCATTTTCTTGACCTGAAAAGACCACTCTAAATCTGCGCTGAGCAGTTAAAGACAGCAGTGACAGGTACGATTATGTGAAACATCAGGTGCATTTAATTCTAAATAATTTGCACATAACTTCATTAAATATATTTTATTAATTTCTGCATGTGATGTGTTTGTTTGTTTAAAAAAAATATGTTCTTTCTTTTTAGTAGATATACCTTTGCTGATAAACACCAACAAGTCCGATCCACGGCGGCTCCACTTCGCAGCTTACAGGATTTAAGGGATATGCTGCTAATGTATTGGTGCCAGATACAACAGGAAACCTTCAGGGGTCTTTTAGAGTCCATGACTCGGCAGGATGGCAATATTTTGGCTGCACACGGAGGACCGACAGCATATTAGGTAGGTGGTCATAATGTTTCGACTCAGTGTATGCCCATTTTAGCCACAGGAAGTAGGAAAAACATTAGTGGAGTATCAGGAAGTGAAAAAAGGATGATTCATTAATTGCATTATTTTTTATAGATTTTTTTTATGTAGTAAACAGCCAACTTTTAATCGCTGAATTTAATGTGTTACATTTCCCAGCCCTATTTAGAACATTTCTGGATGTTGTTCATTACCAGACACCATTACCATATGCAGACAACAGGAAGGAGACTGGTTCTTCTATTGATTTAAGGTGGCATTTACACTTGGTCGCTTCATACGTTTTACTGATCCTATTTCTATCAACTTAGTTATGCACACTACATGTACACTTGGCCACTTAAATGTGTCTCTGCAAAATGGCTGTAAATCCGAATTTCAATTCCCTTGCTAAATGCAAATTCAACAGACTTAACTTATGTTTACAACAGAGAATGTCGGGCAGGAATATCTTTGATAAGTTATTTATTATTTGATTTCATCTGACATGTGTGCGAGTATGTCTCAGTTACTGTCGTAACCTCCGTTCTCTGATGGAGGGAACGAGATGTTGTGTTGATGTAGTGACACTAGGGGTCGCTCTTTGAGAAAAGGCCAATGGGAATTGGCAAGTGGAATTTGCATGCCACTCCCCCAGACATACGGGTATAAAAGGAGAAGGAATGCCACTCTCATTCAGGTTTTGTGCTGAGGAGCCGAGACAAGGTTCCGGACATTTCAGTGGCTAGTACAGCACTGTGGCAAGAGGGACACAATGACTTGTTCCCTCCATGAGGAACAGAGGTTATGACAGAAACCGAGACATTTCCCTTCTGTCACTCTCTCAACATTGTGTCAATGTAGTGACACTAGGGGTCCCCATAGAAAAACTCTGCAACAGCTGAACCGTGTTATGTGATCTGCCAATGCGGGTGCAAGCAAGCTGCTGCTCGCATAATAGCAGGTGCATCAGTCTGCATGTAACCTCCCCCAACACCCCAAAATACGTCATGTAGTTCCCCACATCCCTGAGGGGGGGAATCAACATATCAAGCATGGGAGCAGACCACACCAGCCGTGGCCTTTTCTTTCTATGTTTTCTCTCCACAGAGTAGTAGATTCGGCTGGGGCGATATAACGCTATTATACGTATCGGGGAAGGTGTTCTTTTCCTTTCCTATTCTTTCAGGGGGAAAAGACCCTGCAGAGACCACATCCTGCCCAAATGGGTAGGTCAACATGTGGCAATACGACACATGGGCTCATCAGACGCACATGGAAGAGGCGCAGTGGTAGGTCCTGCCTCGAATGGGGCCGCCGCCAAGAATTCCATATGCCCCAGGAGCGTCTGAAAGTGTTTAAGTGAAACCGCTGTCCTCCGGCTGAATGAGTTCAAGCACTTTAGCACTGACTGCACGCACGCTTGTGATGTGTGCAATCATCGACTCTGAGTCTAACTCCATGCCGAGAAAAGAAATGCTCTGAACCGGGGAAGGCTTGCTCTAGGAGCCCTAGACGCCTGAGGTGCGTGAGCACCAGGTCCTTGTGTGCGCACAGCAACTCTCGAGAGTTTGTCAGGGGAGTCCTTGGCATCTGATATCACCAGTGCGCTCACCAATGCAGTAATCGAGAACTCATCCTGCTCAGAGCCCCGAAAGAGATGTTAAGCTGACCATGAGGCAAGCTGGTGTCATCTCAGAACTCAACGGGGGCAAACAAGCATGCTGGGGAACCCGTTCCACGGGTATTTACCTGGCGAGACTGCACCCATTGAACTCCCCAAATCATCTACAGCGCCAGCTGGGCCGGGCTAGTACCAGTAGGTAAAAGGTGCAGCGCAGGGGGCGGCTGGAGTGGCTTTCCTCAGGAAGAAGGAGAGATAACGACCGCATCAGGAATCACACAAAGACAGAAAGGCATCTTTATAAAGACGCATCTTTAAAAAGACGTTCACGTCAATGTGTTTGCTCTAAAAGAGGAAATAAACTCTTTTAGCAGAATTATACTCTCTTAGTAACGCTGTCGAAGCACCCAGGGGTGTAATCTGCACTAGGCGTGCAGGAGGAAAGAAAGCTGCTGGAATGTGCCATATATCCAACAGCATACGCTTCTTCAAGGTGAATGGAACAGAAGTAGTATTCAGCTCGCTGGTACACAACCGCTCGGCTCCGAAGAAAAAATCCGAATGAGATTGGGCATTCCTTCTCTTTTTATACCTGTAGGTCTGGGGGAGTGTAATGCAAATTCCACTCACCAATTCCCATTGGCCTTTTCTCCAAGACTGAGGTGTTTTGGGGCTCTCAAGTGTGACCCCTAGTGTCACTACTATGACACAACGTTGAGTGAGTGACAAAAGGGGAATGGTGTTTTTTCCTCTTTTTGCCTTGTCGTAGGCAAGATATGTCCATGAGGAGTGTTTCATTTTAAGTTAGTCAACGAAATTCATTAAAAGAATGAAGAAAGTTCTGTCTCTCCTACAATGTGTTTTTTTATTCTTTTTTTATGTTTATGCAAGCACTAACCGTTAACAGCTCTTATGTGTCACATTTTCCATATGCTGACATAGTGCCATTTGGGCAGAGTAAAGTTTACGTATGTATCTTGAAAAACATGACACAATGACACTTGGCCAAATCAGGTCTGGTATGCATCTCATACCATCCCCAGAGGTTGAGGGATCTGATTGCTATTCATCTCAAGTGCATATACTCTTAGTCTATTTGGATAGCTATCTAATCAATAAAAACAAATTAAGTGATCAAGTCTAAATATCCCCCAAGACTTCAGTCTGGCAAACTAGCCGCTCAGCTCCATGTAAACAGGCATGGGCGTCAACTATCTTCTTGGTATCAGTGTTACTGGCATTAAAGAATTTACCAGTTTTACATACATAACAACGAAGTACAAATACTGGAGATACCTTTACACAGACAAGGTTACAAGGTTAGTCCGCAATCGTATTAGAGTCATTTGACATGTATTAAGTTTAAAGGGATAATTCACCCCAAAATCCATGTCTCCCGGTAATAGCTGGGCAATTTTTGTGAATAAAGCTGTAACAACCCTCACGGGAAGGATGACAAGAAACGAGGCTCCAACTAAAAGGTAAGGCTTTAATTGCCGTCTTTCTCCCAACACTTTACAAAGATACACTACCCTATAATATAATACAATACAATAGAACACAAGCACACTGGGTTGGCTTGTCGGGTTCTCCTCACTGGAGGCTCTGTGTCTGCTTTTTATGCCGCTCTCCTCGTGCTCACTGGAATTAGAGACAGGTGTTAGGCATAATTTAGCTCAGGTGTAACCTTACCTCTTTCCTCTCCCGGACGGGCGCTTGACCACGCCCCCGCTGCCACAAAAGCGCTATCTATAATGACCCTTATTTGCATAGAAAAGAAAGCACGTTTTCGCGGAAGATAATTACAATTACTTAATTGAAATACTGCAATTTTAGCACACATTAGACTTAAAATTGTTGTCTGTTTCTCATTTTAATCCTGCCTTTATGGTCTTTTTGGAGCTTGGAAGTTTTGGATCCCATAGATTTACATTGTATGGATAAAAACACATAATATGTCCTCTAAAGTTGTCTGTGTTTGTGTTCTGTAGGAGAAAGAATCTCCAAGTTTGTGACGTAAGTATATAAATATTTTTTTGGGTGAACTTCTATGTCCTGGCTACACTTTTGAAACAATAGCCGCTTTTCCATTATTGTGCCAGTGCAAGCCAGGGCTATCAACTGGCCAGCCAGGGCCAATAGCCTCAGACCTTGCTCAGCAGGACCAAAATTGATTTGCATTCCTACCTTCGAGCCAATAGCCCTGCAGCGTTGCCCTAAAACCAACCCTTGACACACTGCCTTGGTGCCAACATCACGCTCCATACCCATTTCACAAACAAGAGGGAAGCTCAAGCTGAGGTATCATGTTATCTAGAATATTATGTTTATATCGTTTGTAAAAGGTTATCTAGCAAGCAATGTAAGTTAGCGATGACAACTCACCAACTGTAACTGCCATTGTGACCTGAGTGGTCTCTATACTAACAGCGGGACAATGTCCCAGCACAATCTCCATTTTATTGAACCATGTAAACTTCTTCATTTGGGCAATGCCTTGTCCATTGTATATTTTAACAGATTTGTGCTGTATCCTCAATTTTTTTAAATATTCCCGAACCTGTACAACCGTATACATAAACTGGCAAGTTTGGCGAACCTCCACCTTTGACATTGACCCAGCCTCGCTTCCCAGTTGGCTTTGTTTTTCCCAAGGGTAATTGCTGGGCCAAAGGCCATTGGCCATTGGCTCTGAGAAAGCCCAGAGACAGCACGATGAAGCCGGAAATGACAGTGAGAATGCAACTACCCCTGACATGCTTTAGCATGCCATCATTTGGCCCGATTGTGCCAAGTGTAGCTATTGCATATTTGAATGTTTTGTGGATTTGTGGCCCTGTTTAATGCCATGGTAAGGGTCTTTTTTTTAACAAGGGATGAATCAAAAATATGTTGTGGTACTCAACATTGTGCAAGAAATGCTGCTGCTAGAGCTTCAATTGTTTTGAACTAGGAACATACCTTTTAAACGAATTGCTTACTAGTGAGTGCATTGTAGCTCAATCTCATGTCAATGGTTGAGTCAAAATGTGACATGTCGGATTGCTCAAACAAACAATGTTTTCATAGTGCCACATAGTAACAGTGTTTACACTCTCAACAACTGGCTTATTATACAGTAGTTATCTATGCATATTAAGATGGTTTAGGAAGAAGTGTTATATCATCAAGAAGTTACACACATCAGCTTTAAATAGATTTGAAAATGTTTTGAATGTCTTTCACAAGATCTTACGTGGGTACTCTTTTGGGTGCAGTTTCTCTGACCAGTTGCCATAGAAGGTGACTCTGTATTTGGCCGTTCCACAGGCACAGCAGTCCAGCAGGGGTTTGTCTGTCGTCTCTCCAAACAGTGGCTCTGAAGGACAGGAGAGGATCGATGGGTTATTAGGGGCATCTCTGTGATTGGCTGATTACCTTGTCAATGGGTTAATGGCCATCTATCATGCTTACAACGGTTCAGCAGGTCATTCTGAATGGGTAAAACTGGCAGAAATGGACACACTAATCACAAAGTAAACAGCACCCACTCAGACATCCCCACTTTTAGTCATGTTCAAATAGAATTGAACTTGAAATTACATAAATATCTGTAAGTGGGCCATTTTTTAACAAACACTCGTTTTGTTTAAATTAAAGGTGTGTACACCTACATTACACATATGGTGCTTAACCAGTACAGCATATCTTCACTTATGGTCAGAAAATATGGTGACAAATAATAATAATAGCTGAACATCAGTTAGTAGTAACACATAAGAGCTACATGAAATATACACTGCTTAAAAATGCTTTTTACTGTATTTTTGTAGTTTAAATCTTTAAAAAATGCAGTATAAAAATCATGAGACGTTTTTAAAGTCTTTGTGAATATAAACTAATAAAAATATAATAGTAATAGTTGCTTGTAAAAAGTATGGTAAATGATGTTCCATAAGCCATTAATGTTTATGACATAATTATTTTAAATATCATTTAACATTTAAGGAGTTTGCCAGATGCACTGGTGTCATAATCAGACAAGGTTTTTAAAGGTGTACTCAGTAACTTTTGTTTTTGTGTCATCTTGGACTCACACTGACACCTAGTGGCTCGGATGCGGCATCATTTAAAATCAATATTTTTCAGTTTCAGATGTCATTGTAGAAATGTAGTATTCACAGTCAGACATGATTACTTTAATCAATGAGTGAAAGTGTCCAATAACAGGACGGTTACTGAGATTAAGTGAGTAGTATTCAGCTGGTCATGTGATTCTAACATGGCAGCCCCATGCGCAGACCCTCTCCTTGTAGAATAAAACAGCTTTTATAAGGTCATTGTCTTCATTTTAATTTGAGTGCCCATGATTTCCTACATTTATTACAAAATTACATTTAATGTCTCATAAAAATTACTGAGTTGACATTTAAGGTGAATATTAGATGGGGGTTTTCATCAGTAAAACGTACTTACCTAACCTAGAAGTGTAAAATATACCTAATCAATAGTAATCTAAAATCAAATGAGAGGTAGACATAAAAAATAAATGATTAACCTTAACAATCACCTAAACCTAAACGATAGTGTCCAAAAACAAAATGAGAAATGAAAAGCAAATTTTTGGAAGTAACCAAGTTTTTTCCAGTCACGTCAACGACACTCTCCCTCAAATGTCAACTTGTGTGTTTAACTGGTCTCGAAACCACAGTCTTTGAGTCCAAAATCTACCACGGAAGTTAATTACATTGGATTAAGTATGTAAATGTAGGTGAGTCTATAATACAAGCGTTAAAATATATCGTTTTTAAAATGGTGCATTACAGTAAAAGTGTTTCTATATCATAACATAGTAGTTTGCGAGTAATAGTGCGGTCGTTATAAAGTCATAATCTAGGGTTACCATACGTCCTCTTTTTTGGACCTGCAAAAAGCATCCAGCTGGGATTTCAAAAGTGGCTATAAATGTCTGGGATTTGGCTTTCTTCATATTGATGTGCAGTTAGGACTCTCATACATTCTGTGTATTTGATACTCTGCATCAGTTTTTGTGTCCTTACGTGATTATTCTGACAGAGAGCGGCAGACTAACGGTGCTTGGCTGCAGCCTTGTTAGGCTGGATATCCCGGCTGCCACGTCATAAAGCAGTGTCGAAGGCCGTCTAATTGTGAGGACACTCCCCCCACAGTGTCCTCTTTTTGGACAACCAAAAAGTGCTTCTGGTGTTAATTTCACCAGGAAACTGCGACGAAACAGAATTCTGCTGGTAAAAGTCAGTTTGCAAAAATGTTGCTAGGCTATAGTAATGTTAATTTTATGACACTGGGTTGCACAAAACATATTGATCAGTCACTACATAGGCTTCATACAATGTCAAGTAACTGTTGTGATGTCTGTAAGCAATAAATATATAAAAATTATGTTATGTATTCACCCTCATAGCTTCCAAATTTGACTTCTTTTCTTCCAGGGAACACAAAAATCAAACCATTTGAAGAAGGTTTATGCTGCTCTTTTTATACAACAAAAGCATGCATTGACTAGTGACTGTCAAGATCCATAAATGGCTAATCATAATTTAAGTAGTCCATTTAAAGCATTCACTGTATTAGAGTGCATCATTGCCCACCCAATGTTTTTAGCATATTGGTTCGGGAAACGTTTTTTACGTTAATTATTTCAATATTTTTTCAATAGTCATGGAATAATCCAACCAGCTCCGAGGTGAATCACAACATTACAAACTTTGATTTGAAGCAAAACAGTATTTAAAAAAAATTATAAGACTATTATAAGACTTCTGAAGCCATAAAATAACTTTGTGTGAGGAAAGCCACACACACCAGACAAAACTTGGACACTAAGTGTTTTTCAAATTTCAGTAAGTGATAACACAGTACCATCTTTGAATATGCAGAAGCGGAAGTGCAAATTAGATTTGAGAGCTACAGTGGCAAAAAAAAAATTACATCTTCATCAAAGTCACAAGTATAAACAAAGCAAAATTTGCTTAACCCATTCATACATACCTTTACACAGTTAATAACTGGGCCCAGAGTAGAGTCACACATATGTGTTTTTGCAACAGCCAATTATGTTACAATCTGCCAGATTAAAATGTTTGACTTTTGCACTTATATTCGCAAAAACAGCGACACATATAATGTTTTGAACCACTGAATAAGTTCATTTTATATACATATGTCCAAGTATAAAAAGATTACAGCTCTTGTATTGTTACGACTCAGACGAGGGCAGACGAGGAGTGAGGATCTACACGCAGTTTATTGAAATTTAACAAGGACAAACGACTGGTAAACACAGGAACAAACAAAACATCCATGATGGGAAACCAAAATATGAACAAGAGGAACATCCACGAAGGGTACAGGCAGGAACACGGGCAGGAACAGACATTACCTAACATTTAACAACCGCCCAAGACTGAACAAACAACAGGGCTTAAATACACAGGGATAATGATTAACAGGAGAGAACAATCAAGCTGGCAGTGATGAGGGCAGGGAATTGTGGGAACTGTAGTCTGGGAGAAATGGCAGGGAGAAACATAGGGCAGACAACAGGGAATCGTGACATGTATACACAGTCAATACATCAAACGCGATCTTCCTCCAGTGCATGCTGCAGTTTGAACAGTACTGTGCAAAAGTTTTACCCACTTGAGAAAAATGTTGCATAGGGAGGATGTCTTCAAAAATAATGACATAAATAATTTTTATTTATAACTTAATGTCATACAAAGTCCAGTAAACATAAAAAAGCTAAATCAATATTTGGTGTGGCCACCTTTGTCTTTAAAACAGCACCAATTCTCCTAGATACACCTGGATACAGTTTTTCTTGGTTGTTGGCAGATAGGATGTTTCAAGCTTATTGGAGAATTCACCACAGTTCTTCTATCTATTTAGGCTGACTCAATTGCTTCTGTCTCTTTATGTAATCTCAGACTGACTTTTGCATATTAGTAGCGGTTGTTATTTGTCAAACAAACAGCTACTTAAAGAGTCTTTACAAACACATAATATGCTAATTTTATGTAACAAACAGCCAAATTGTTACCACATAACCACAATAACAGTTCACAGCTTGTATATGCACACCCATCACATTTAAATGTGATCTTCCCATGCACGCAGCCCCGACTGCTGATTAGGTGCAGATGTGGTTTTCATTCATACAAACAGCAACTCAAACAGTCTTTTCAGGCATATAATACATTTGTTTTTTGAAACAGACAGCCAAACTATAACAGAAGCACCACGTTAACAGTGAAAACATGCTGATTGAGCGCAATTATCCGATGCATGCAGCCAAGTCTGTTTACATTAGTGCTTATCATAAACACACACACACACACACACACACACACGCACACAAAGTCTGACAAGTCAAACATATAGGCAAGCCGGGCTGCTGATATTATTTGTTCATTTGTTTTTTACAGCTATAAAAATAAAATAAATAAAACAAATACAGTACAGCAGACATAACCTATTTGTTCACGTTTACTATAGTATATACAGTATTTTACTTGATTTTTTATGACAAGATATAAAAATTGTCATTGTCACATGCAAAAATAACTCACTCCAGGGGGCACTGCAGGGGAATTTAGACCCTACTCATTAAAAAAGTTAAGCTAACAACACACAAACAATTATAATCTTGCATGTCTTTATAGAACACATCCGCTTAAACATTCACATGCTGTGGAATAATTAAGTGAACCCCTAGGCTAAAGATGTCAATAAAAGCTAATTAGAATCAGGAGTTGGCAAACCTGGCATCCAATTAATGAATAGAGATTGAAGGTGTGGGTTAGAGCTACTTTGATTATCAAACATTTTTGCTTTAGCAAAAGCTGGAAAGTTGTCTCGAAGAGCTTAGATATTCATCTGTCCACAGTTAGCAAACTGTCTATAAATGGAGACGATTTAGTTCTGTGGCTACTCTCCCTAGAAGTGGCTGTCCAGCCAAGGTGACTCAAAGTGCACACCACAGAATGCCCAATGAGAAATAAGAACCCTAGAGTGACAGCTAAAGACTTGAAGGAATTAATGGAACTGGTTAACATCTCTGTTCATGTGTCTACTATACGGGAAACATTAAACGGGCATGAAAGAAGCCACTGTTTTCCAACAGAAACATTGCTGTGTGCCTGAAGTTTGCCAAAGGGCACATTGACACTCCAGAAATTCTTCTGGAAAATATTTTGTGGACTGATGAAACTTAGGTTGCATTGTTTGGCTAGAACACTCAGCACTACGTATAAAAAGGTATAAAAAGGGCACCGTATACCATCATGAAAATATCATCCCAATAGTGAAGTGCAGTGGAGGGAGCATCATGATTTGGGGCTGTTTTGCTGCTTCGGGGACTGGAATGCTTGCCATTATCAGGGGAAAAATAAATTCCAAAAATCATGAAGATATCCTATAGGATAATGTCAGGGTGGCTGTGTGCCAGCTGAAGCTCAGTAGAAGTTGGCTGATGCAGCAGGACAATAACCCTAAATATCAAAGTAACTCCACTACAGAATGCTTAAAAAAAAAAAAGAAAATACTCCTTATGGAGTGGCCCAGTCAGAGCCCAGAGATGCTCTGAAATGACCTCAAAAGAGTCATTCACACCAGACATCATAAGAACATGGCTGAGCTGAAGCAGTTCTGTAAGGAAGAATGGTCCAAAATTCCTTCTGAACATTGTGCAGGTGTAATCCGCATCTACCGGAAACGCTTGGTTGATGATATTTTGACAAAAGAGGAACGGCCAGATATTAAAACCAATGGTTCATTACTTTTTCCACAGCACTGTGAATGTTTAATGGGATGAGTTCAATATAGACATGAAATATTATAATTGTTCGTCTGTTGTTAGTTTAAGGACATTGTGTTTGTCTATATGTGTGACTTTGATGAAGATGAGATCACATTTTAAAACCAATTAATGCAGAAAACTACTAATTAAACCAAGGACAATTATGCTGGTGTAAGCTGGTCTTTTCAAAAGGGGATGCTTTTTTTGGGGGGATTTTCCAATGCACTTTAAGTCCTCATGGTGGCGTAGTGACTCGCCTCAAATCATGGTGGCAGAGGACGAATGTCATTTGCCTCCACTTCTGAGTCTGTCAATCCACTCATCTCATCATGTGGCTTGTTTAGCGCATTACTGCGAAGACCTAGCATGTGTGGAGGCATCATGTTATGCTCCGTGGCATCCACGCACAAATCACCATGCAACCCACAGAGAGCGAGAACCAAATTATAGCGACCACAAGGAGGTTACCCCAACGTGACTCTACCCACCTTAGCAACCGGGCCAATTGGTTGCTTAGGAAGCCTGACTGGAGTCACTCCACATGCCCTGGATTCGAACATGCGACTCAAGGTGTGGTAGTCAGCATCTTTAATTGCTGAGCTACACAGGCCCGCTCAGAAGTGGATGCTGTAACAATCACTTGATAAAACCAAGGCTTAGATTTGAACATGGATATGATGAGGCAAATAGATGAAGTAGAGAAGAAAGGAAGAACAACATCACACATATACTGAGAAGAACTACTTGTAATGTGCCAGAACATCTAACTTGCAGAGAGACTCACCTTTCTCACACATCCGCTTTGTAAGTGAGCCCTCATCTTGGAATGAGATGATCTTTCTCTGAACAATGCTAGCCCTGCAGAAAAAGAGAGATGAATAGAATGAGGAAAATCGTTCAAAGACGAGAAGTGAAGAGGAAAGAAGAGAAAGAGAAGATGAAATACCCTGCTACATAAAGAAGGAAAGGGGCTATTATCAGATATCAGCACTCTGAACAGGCTGCAATCATGAAACTCCTGCAGTGTTTGTAATACCCAAAAAGAGGCATGTGCCATCTGAATGGCTTCATGGCACTAAAGACAGCTGTGCCACAGCACTTCAATGTGAAGCATATACTGTATTTATGTGCAAAGGACATGTATCACAGAATGCATAAATCTATTCTAAGGATCACAAGCAATGTTTCCTCTAAGCTGTGCATATTGAAATTTTCCCTCTATACTTCTAATGTTGCTCCCCTTCCGTAAAAATTGAAAAAATATCTGCGCAGATGGCAGACTCAAGTGTGTGTGGAAAAACCTAAAGGCTTTCTTGAATCAGAGCTAAATGAATTATCAGTGTTTCAATTGGGTTCCATTCGGATGTCCATAGATCTTCTTTTTTTTTGGTAAGGAGCTGAAGCTGTCTTATTGGAAACAAAGTGGACATACACATCATTTAATTTGTGAATAGTCGCATTACCGGGAGGCATGAGCGTTTTTGGTATAAGCAGTAATGCGGCTACGTGCATGATCGGTAAAATACGTTTCATGTTCATAATGCCTGTCCCGTGAGTGATTAATGTATACACAGCCAGTTATGTCATATGTGAATGCAAACAGGACCAACAAAAATCAGGTATATGTAAAAATATCAGATCTTGCAGTGTAGATGGAATGTAGTAGATCTGTCACTGTCTATTATGTTGTTACTAGCCTATTAGATACTACACATACATCACCCAAATGTTTTGATGTGTGTTTACATATGGAAGATGTATTTTTTACGTTGTTTGCTCAACTGCAAAACATCTATAAGACGTATGTCAATAAGTATGTCCCAGGTGTCAATAAGACATTGAGCAGATATGGATCCCCGGCAGCAGATGTTTAGAACAAAATATGCCATCCAGCAGGAAAAGCATGTAAAACAAATCATCAGAAAAAAATATTTTTGACTTTTGATGATAAAATGTTATATATCATTGCAAAGGCTTTCTAATTACACCTAGATTGAGCTTCTGGTCCACTCGGAGGCAGAGATATTCAATGAAACAACAAGGGAGGAACTTGAACTGAAAATTAGACTGAATGTCTATGGACGAGCACATCTTTAAAGGCTAAATTTCATTACCTACATTTCAGATCAGTAAATTGTGATGACTGTGATAGTGGAAAATACGTTCTATTTTTTCTAAGATAATAAACACATATAATATTATTTACGAATAATAAACAGTCTCCTTTTTAATTGGGTGGGTTCTATAAAAAATTAGACCAATATTTTGCAAATTTTCCACAGTATCAAATTTGAGTGTGAAAAATTGTGGGTGGCAGCCCCAAAATCCACCAGAGTATAAGAGGTTAACCCTTTAAGCTCAGATGGGGCCATGAGTAAAAAGAAAAATGTCAAAATATTAACGCTTAGCAGCTCTATTTTCCAATGTATGTAGGCATTATGACCAAAACTGAACAAGTGCTTTGAAATTTGCAGACAAATCAGAAGTGTTAAATTTTGATAATTTGTAATAAAAAAAATACATAAACATCAAACTCATCAAATGTGTCATATGTTGTTGGAAAGATTACAACCAGCTTATTTGTTTTTCTCACAAACAAAAATAGAGTGAGTAATATCTAAGTATATGTCTTTGACAATTATGTTGATGTTGATTATATGCCACATTTTTGCTTATAACTTCACAAAAAATAAACAGAACATAAATATCACATATCATTACTTAGAAGATCTTTCAACAGGCCCACACACTATGCATAGATCATTATATAATCCACAAGAAGCACAATGTTACATATGGCTACCAGGAGATGGCGCCAAGTAAATGACACAAACTCAATGATGACTCAAATGGCACAAAAGGAACTCATTCTGTGAAATGTCATTACTAAAATCACATCAGCATGCTATGCAAACTTTTATTCATTGTTGCATTTGCATGTGTGATTAGTTCTTATTTACAATTATTATGTTTTATCTGTTTTGAGTTGCTTTTGGACACTATGATAAATCATTTTTGCAATGCTGTAATTTTTGATTGCTTTGTCATATCAACAAAATTTGTTTCTCAGATATAGGGGATATTAAATATAATTTAAATATCATCACAATTGAAATTATCTTTACAATGATAGCAAACTCTTGACCCTCTTTGTTTATTTTGTCAAGTTATAATCCTTTCATTTTGGGTATGCCACTGAAACAGGAAATCTTTAAAAACACCTTCAGAGCTTAAAGGGACAACCTTTGGGGAGCTTGTTGGCAAAGGTTGTCTTGCTTGTTAATCTAGTTAACAAACCTATTAATGACACCAGCAATTTCTGGTTTTTGACCAGTTAAAGAATTGTCCTGCTACACTGTAAAAAGTGGTAACCTGCAAGTTCTTCTTCCACCAACTAATTCTAGAAATATTCACAAGCACAAGTATAGAGCTATATTACAATAATAGCTAAGATACTATATTATACACATTTTCCAAGTTTTTAAATATATGTGTTAATGTTTAAATCCTTTTGATCGAGATAATATGAGAATTTGGTATATAGTCGTATGTGATTATTGAACCACAGAAAGCTGTGATTAAATGAAATTAATAGCCAAATTATCTATTATTCAAAGTGAATGTTTTCCATACAAAATAAATAAATAAATAGAATAAGATTAATATAAAAATAATTATGGTATAAATTATACAAAGTATATTTGCTATTTGGAAACAATATATAAAATAGACTTACATTTAAAAATTGGCTTTTCACTTAATTTTTATGCACTTTCGGTGTAAGCCTGTCCCACATCTCATTATCTCTATAAGACCTTCTTGGTAAACTACACCAAATTCAAAAATAAACCTACCCTAAGGAAAAACTGTGACAACTAGCCCCCAACTCGCTTATTTAATATTGTCCAATCATAGGCTTAGTCCTGATCATATTTAAATACAGCATATTTGGTGGTGTGTGTTTTTGCATTAATTGCAGCTACTTTTGAATTCAATGTTAATTTGATTTTATGGTTCAGATCGACAATTTATTTCAATTCTTTTATTTTCTGACACTACTTTGAAGGAGAAGAAACAAATGCAGATTGACTTGGTTCACCAGAGAAAGACTATGGTCAGCCGGTCGTAATTAAAATCGGATGAGTGACCATGAACATAGTTTAAGCTCCTGGATCCAAACAGGTTTAAAGACTGTTTACATCTGTGCCCTCTGAGATACTTGTGGCAGCCATGGAGGTCTTTAAACAGCCTGGAAAAATGCTAGAGTAAAACAAAAAGGCCTTCCACTCCAAACGGACACAGACAGAGCCCTCATCTCAGGAACAGGCCTGGCATTATTTCACTGAGAGCTCTCAGGGGACAGTCCATGTGCTCCAAATCCAAATGAAAAGAAATGCCTATGAACCAGTAGTTTTCAGTCAAGCTCAGTGGAATGGACATGCGAGAGATTAAACATACTGACTGATAAAAAAAATAATTTAAAAAGTCAAAAACAGAAATGCTTACTCATGTTTAATCCAAATCAGTGGTGACTAGTGCCTTGTGGGGAAGCAAAGATTTGTATTGTGTTTTAGTGTCTGCATTGTTGCTCCATAAAACTGCTTCTCAATCTACTACTCAAAGTTAATGCTTAACGAAAATAACTGATCAAGCTCTGATATGTTTTGCAACAAACAAAAATGGCATTAGGAAAAAAATTGGATTACGAAATCTAAAATAAATGTGTTATGACCAATGGTGGAAGTGGCTGAGATTCAGTGAGGGGACCCTAGTTGGGGAGTCAGGGTACATTTTATTATGTATTTATTTATTTTCATCATTCTGAGGCACTTTCAGATAACCAGAGACTATTCAAATAGAAATACATCTAAAATCTATAACAACATATCATTTATAGGACTACACATTGTTACTGTGGACAAGCACTGATAGAGATGCATTTCAATTGGTTGCATGTATTCCAGCTGCTTTCACGAACGTCAACAAGCTTTCTTATACTATTGACTAGGAAGCATGCAGAAATCCAAGTAATTTCCCTTAAAAAAAATGGAACCAGTTTTAACTTTATCTCATAAAGTTCTAAATCTCTAAATTCATTCTCTACACTCCGTCCCCCCACCTATGCCCTTATTTCCAGTCCTGGTTATGACATATTGGAAATGTCTGTGTCTAAGCATTCTGGTTTTGACAGCAGTGCTGTCAGTCACACACCAGTGTTTGTTATTGGCCATTTGTTACAAAGCCCTAGGTATTAAAAACTTGCTGAATCTTCAAATAAAGACAAACAACTGGCGAAACAAAAATACAATGATTGAAAGTCATGTCCAATAAATAGTCAGCTCCATTTCCAATGGAAATAATTAACACATATGATACTTCATAGACTCACAATCATGTGTAAAGAGCCCCTTAACATCACTCTTTGACTTCAAAGAAAGTCATGCTTTTTTCTATGTCTGTCGATTTAAGGCATTAAATCAGTTAATTTTATATGAAACAATGCTAAAAAAAAAAAAATATTACATCATCGTAATTGTTAATTTTATTGTTAATATTGGCAAATTTTCCAACCCAATCAATTCAAGCTTGAAATACCACCTTATGTTTATGCGAGTCTCAGTCAGCAGAGAGCAGTGAACGCAACTCCAGCTGTATAGACAATGCACTACTGGCATTAACCCTTTTGAACATATGATCAAACTGGTGTGATTACACAAGGCTGGTCTCATTTCATTTCATTCATTTATTTATGCATTTGGTCTCAGAGGTGTACAATCAAACTGGTGTGATTAAACAAGGCTGGGCTTAGTGGTGTACAATCAAACTGGTGTGATTACACAAGGCTGGGCTCAGAGGCGTAATATCAAACTGGTGTGATTACACAAGGCCTGGCTCAGAGGCGTACAATCAAACTGGTGTGATTACACAAGGCCTGGCTCAGAGGCATAATATCAAACTGGTGTGATTACACAAGGCCTGGCTCAGAGGCGTACAATCAAACTGGTGTGATTACACAAGGCTGGGCACAGAGGCGTACAATCAAACTGGTGTGATTACTCAAGGCTGGGCTCAGAGGCGTAATATCAAACTGGTGTGATTACATAAGGCTGGGCTCAGAGGCGTACAATCAAACTGGTGTGATTACACAAGGCTGGGCTCAGAGGCGTACTATCAAACTGGTGTGATTACACAAGGCCTGGCTCAGAGGCGTACAATCAAGCTGGTGTGATTACACAAGGCTGGGCTCAGAGGCGTAATATCAAACTGGTGTGATTACACAAGGCCTGGCTCAGAGGCGTAATATCAAACTGGTGTGATTACACAAGGCCTGGCTCAGAGGCGTACAATCAAACTGGTGTGATTACACAAGGCTGGGCACAGAGGCGTACAATCAAACTGGTGTGATTACTCAAGGCTGGGCTCAGAGGCGTAATATCAAACTGGTGTGATTACATAAGGCTGGGCTCAGAGGCATACAATCAAACTGTTATGATTACACAAGGCTGGGCTCAGAGGCGTAATATCAAACTGGTGTGATTACACAAGGCTGGGCTCAGAGGCGTACTATCAAACTGGTGTGATTACACAAGGCTGGGCTCAGAGGCGTATGATCAAACTGGTGTGATTACACAAGGCTGGGCTCAGAGGCGTATGATCAAACTGGTGTGATTACACAAGGCTGGGCTCAGAGGCGTACAATCAAACTGGTGTGATTACACAAGGCTGGGCTCAGAGGCGTACAATCAAACTGGTGTGATTACACAAGGCTGGGCTCAGAGGCGTACAATCAAACTGGTGTGATTACACAAGGCTGGGCTCAGAGGCGTACAATCAAACTGGTGTGATTACACAAGGCTGGGCTCAGAGGCGTACTATCAAACTGGTGTGATTACACAAGGCCTGGCTCAGAGGCATAATATCAAACTGGTGTGATTACACAAGGCTGGGCTCAGAGGCGTAATATCAAACTGGTGTGATTACACAAGGCCTGGCTCAGAGGCGTAATATCAAACTGGTGTGATTACACAAGGCCTGGCTCAGAGGCGTACAATCAAACTGGTGTGATTACACAAGGCTGGGCACAGAGGCGTACAATCAAACTGGTGTGATTACTCAAGGCTGGGCTCAGAGGCGTAATATCAAACTGGTGTGATTACATAAGGCTGGGCTCAGAGGCATACAATCAAACTGTTATGATTACACAAGGCTGGGCTCAGAGGCGTATGATCAAACTGGTGTGATTACACAAGGCTGGGCTCAGAGGCGTAATATCAAACTGGTGTGATTACACAAGGCTGGGCTCAGAGGCGTACTATCAAACTGGTGTGATTACACAAGGCTGGGCTCAGAGGCGTATGATCAAACTGGTGTGATTACACAAGGCTGGGCTCAGAGGCCTATGATCAAACTGGTGTGATTACACAAGGCTGGGCTCAGAGGCGTACAATCAAACTGGTGTGATTACACAAGGCTGGGCTCAGAGGCGTACAATCAAACTGGTGTGATTACACAAGGCTGGGCTCAGAGGCGTATAATCAAACTGGTGTGATTACACAAGGCTGGGCTCAGAGGCGTACTATCAAACTGGTGTGATTACACAAGGCTGGGCTCAGAGGCGTACTATCAAACTGGTGTGATTACACAAGGCTGGGCTCAGAGGCATACGATCAAACTGGTGTGATTACACAAGGCTGGGCTCAGAGGCATACGATCAAACTGGTGTGATTACACAAGGCTGGGCTCAGAGGCGTATGATCAAACTGGTGTGATTACACAAGGCTGGGCTCAGAGGCGTATGATCAAACTGGTGTGATTACACAAGGCTGGGCTCAGAGGCGTACAATCAAGCTGGTGTGATTACACAAGGCTGGGCTCAGAGGCGTACAATCAAACTGGTGTGATTACACAAGGCTGGGCTCAGAGGCGTACAATCAAGCTGGTGTGATTACACAAGGCTGGGCTCAGAGGCGTACGATCAAACTGGTGTGATTACACAAGGCTGGGCTCAGAAGCGTACGATCAAACTGGTGTGATTACACAAGGCTGGGCTTAGAGGCGTACAATCAAGCTGGTGTGATTACACAAGGCTGGGCTCAGAGGCGTACAATCAAACTGGTGTGATTACACAAGGCTGGGCTCAGAGGCGTACGATCAAACTGGTGTGATTGCACAAGGCTGGGCTCAGAGGCGTACAATCAAACCGGTGTGATCTGCATTCATGCAGCTGTTTACCAGCAAAAGAAATACTGAAGTGGTTGTCATAATGAACCAGCAGCTCAAATAGACTTTTCAACATATATAATTTTTTTTATATACAGTATGTATTTATTGTTTTATAAACAATCACTAAGTAAAAGTTTAAAGCTGTTATGTGGGCATGTCCCACCTTGACAATAGCAACACCTATGTGAGAATGCTGTTCATTGACAGGGATGTGTGCTGAGCCCTCTCCTTTACTCCCTCTTCACCTACGACTGCACACCTGTACATGGCTCTAACACCATTGTCAAGTTCGCAGACGACACTACGGTGATTGGTCTCATCAGTAACAACGATGAGACGGCCTACAGGGAGGAGGTCCAGCACCTATCATCGTGGTGCACTGACAACAACCTGGCTCTCAACACAAAGAAGACCAAAGAGCTCATTGTGGACTTCAGGAAGTCTAAAGCTGGCACACACACACCCATTTCTATCAACAGGACTGAGGTGGAGCGTGTAACCAGCTTCAAGTTTCTGGGTGTCCACATCTCTGAGGACCTCTCTTGGACCCTCAACACCTCTACCCTGATCAAGAAGGCTCACCAGCATCTCTTCTTTCTGAGGAGACTCAAGAAGGTCCACCTGTCTCCTCAGATCCTGGTGAACTTCTACCGCTGCACCAGCGAGAGCATCCTCACCAACTGTGTCAGAGTTTGGTACAGCAACTGCTCTGCCCATGAAAGACCACAGACTGTTCACCCCACTCCCCTCCGGGAGGCGTTTCAGGTCTCTCCGCACCCGTACCAACAGGTTCAGAGGAAGCTTCTTTCCTGCAGCTGTCACCTCTGAACTCTTGCTCTGCATCCCGGTGACAATTGACTAATTGTCAAGGACACACGCTACCCCACCCATTCTGTTCTATTATTTATTTAAATGTACATACTGTAATTACACCTATACATAGCCATATTCTACTACTCTTCATCCTGTACATACACTCTTATAATGTTACCACACTGCACATAGCTGTACATATCTATCTATATGGTTCATACAGATAATCCATATTTACTGTTTTCTTACTATATATTCTGCTAATACACTGCATATCTATATTATTCTACTACTATTTAAAATGTCACTGCTACTACATTGCACATATCTGTACATGTTGTTCATACACTGCTCATATTACATAGCCATATTTATTCTGCACTATAACACTGCAATATATTTCTGTACCTGCCTATGCACCACCTGTCTATACCTGATTATCACATTGCGCTTTTTTGCACTTCTGGTTGGACGCAAACTGCATTTCGTTGTCTTTGTACTTGTACTCTACACAATGACAATAAAGTTGAAGCTAATCTAAAATTTAATGTTTTCAAATAAATGTCAAATAAAGAATGTATATACTATTTAGTCCACTTGAGCCTTCTCCCATTCCATCTGTCACTCAAACTTCCACTTGTAAAAAAGTGCAAGGGCTAGAATTTTAGAGCCTTCTATGTTTGACGAACTCGGACTCCCGTGCTGCATTGTAATGTAAACAATATGGCGGGGTATAATCTGTCACCTAATGTATCCGCTGTAAATTGTAAGATGAGATCTTTTTTTATTACAGCATGCATTAAAGAGCTCACTCTGGGGTATCCATCAGTACAGAAAAAACTCACGCGTGAAAGGATTAAGGCTACATTCACATTCGATGGGAGAAAGGTACCTCAAGATGTTCCTGGCAGGGAACTCATTTTACAGGTACCATATGGTTAGGATTAGGGATGGGAGCATTGTTAGGGTATCTACTGCCTGACAGGAACAAACCCAGGCATCTTTGTACAATGGGCAAATTAAAATTATTCAAATTCAAATCTGAATTATTCACTCATTTGTGAATCTGACATTTTCAAATCTGATCTAGGACATTTTCGTGTGTAAATTTACATTAACATTTACATTTATGCATTTGGCAGACGCTTTTATCCAGTGCCCTTATTACAGGGACAATTCCCCCGGAGCAACCTGGAGTTAAGTGCCTTGCTCAAACCAGCAACCTTCTGATTAACAGTTATGTGCTTTAGCCCACTACGCCACCACCACTCCTAAATAAATCAGACACCTATGTACCTTCTGTGTGGGGTTATCTTGTTATGCTATCTTTGCACAAAAAATCATATCAATTCTCATATTTTGACATGGTTTCCTAAATTAATTTAAGCAACATTATGTCAAAATACGTATAGATTATCCTATTTTCCTTAAACACATGAGACATCAAATAAAAAACAATAGAGGTAATCCAAAAGTAATCCAAAAATAATCAGATTAGATTACCTACAAATATATATAATCCAAGAGATTACGGTATTGATTGCAATTTTAGTCATATCATTTGTAATTTCTGGATTGCAATTCTGAAGAAATCTTCTCAGCACTGTATATAGGCTTGTTATGGTTTAAAACTTGTATTACCTATCTAGTTAACTCATTCAGTTCCGTTTTGAGGAAGGAAAATAAAAATATAGGCTTCAGATGTTGGTTTTGATTTCAGGTGCTAAAATATGTGCATGTAGAAAATACTCTTTCTCACCATCGATTTTATGGTGTTTTGCTCATGATTAATAATATACTTTCTTGAACTTTGATGGTAATTAAATCCCAAAGACTGCAAATGTTTTAAAAGAAATGATTACTGTAAAACAGTTAAAGGATGGGCAAGGAGGAGGCAAGAACCGGCTTGTCAACATAAATAATAATTTAATGAAAACTCAAACCAAAACCATATACAAACACACATGCGGACATGCCCGTAACATGTCAACAATCGTCACCGGCCGCCTTTATCCCTCGCGCGCCTCGTCAGGCCGATTGGGGACCGGGCGCGCGATATTCCGACCCGGCCCCGCCCCCCTCCGCTACACATTCCTCCCGGCGTTATCTCAGGCCGGGGTGCCACCGGCATGACGTACACCCCCCTATCCCTGGGGCGGGGTGTATCTCGCGTCCCGCGTGGTCATCCCCGCCTTCCTCGCCCTGGGAGGAGACAGGACGGGAAAAACAAAAACAAAATAGGCGAGGGAAAAGGCCAACACGGTGCGAAAGGGACAGAGAGAGGAGAGAGAGAGAAAAAGCTCACTCACCGGTTCTCTGATGTACCGTCGCGTGGTCCTCGAACACTCCTCCACACTCAGGCGGACGACAGCCACTCCACCCCCGGGCGGACCGGAGTGAAACCGTCAACCCCCAGCGGGCAGAACGCGCCTCCGCTTTTCTGGCGGCAAATGGGGACACTCCTCCGCCCCTGGCAGCGGCTCTACCGCTCCGGGCGGTCGGAGAGTTTCTTCCCTCCTCCCCTCGTGGACGGCGGTTTTCCCTCGACCCCTCCGCGTCTCTGGGGACGGCAGGGCACTCCTCCGCCCCCGGCAGCGGCTCCCTCGCTCCAGGCGGTTGGGGTATCCAGTCCCCACTTGCCCCACGGACGACGGCCGTACCCCGCATCCGGGCGATCGGGCTACTCCGTCACCCGGAAGATGGCAGCGACGCTCCCCTGGGTGGACGGCAGTGTCGAGGACTCTGCGACGGGCATCCCTCCTCCTTCCCGGGTTTCAGCACCAATGTAAAACAGTTAAAGGATGGGCAAGGAGGAGGCAAGAACCGGCTTGTCAACATAAATAATAATTTAATGAAAACTCAAACCAAAACCATAAACAAACACACATGCGGACATGCCCGTAATTCTCTCTCTCTCGAACAATCGTCACCGGCCGCCTTTATCCCTCGCGCGCCTCATCAGGCCGTTTGGGGACCGGGCGCGCGATATTCCGACCCGGCCCCGCCCCCCTCCGCTCCACAATTACAAATTAAAATAGCCTGCATTATTTATCAAGACAGTCTTTCTACATCACTTGCTGATATGATATAGGCTAAGGTATTATTAGGTATATAGGCATTAAGTGTCCTATCTGCATTAAAAATAAATAATATTGCTAATTAAAATTATACACATGCTCAGGTGCATCAGATCTGAACAAAAAATCAGATTTGGGCCACATTCAGCTGCTGTCTGAAAGTTGCATAAGTGACCAAGTGTAAACACTTCCAAACACTATTGGAAGCATTTAGTCAGAAGGCTGGAGGGAAAAGAGTGAGACACACAAAGACCCTGAAACACACATACCACCCACATCCCATTTTATGCAAAGGTACTGATGGTACCGCTCTAATTGTGCATGCTCTAATTCAATCTCACCCCAATTTCACATATCACAAGAAGAGCGCTTTCGCCAGAAAGCCTCCTCACTTTTCAGGGCCGGTCAGGCAATCAGCCGCGGTAATGCTTATTTAACATCCAATTTAAATTCTATCAATGAGATGTTATTAAGGGCAGACTCACTTTCCTCTTTTTATATGCTGATGCTAATCGCCTCTCTTACAATATGTGAGTGAGAGAGAGAGATCTTCTCAGGCCAGTGCTCAGGGCTATATAATGCAAATTCAAGAGTCCACGTCAACCGAGAAAATCATCTTCAATGAGATCTGTGCCGCTGTGAAACGATATGCAGGTTATATTTATACATACACTGTGAACCTTGAAACCCCAAAATTGTGTCAAATAATTAATGTAATTATTTAACACTGTGGCTGTTAAACTGGAATATTCGTCTTAGCTTTTAGTGAAATAACTTGTACCATGAGGTCTCTAATGAGCCTCTGTTGGTCTGAAAAACATCTATTTCAATCAGTGCTTCATCTTGCCTTCTCTTTACACTTTTAAAAGGAACAAAGTGCTTTTGCAGAACCATTGTTGATTTCATAGGCTTCAACACTTGTTAGCAGGACCCATAGGAAAGATCATCACACTTTAAATAAGGAGACTTTAACTACTATGTACTGACATAAAAAAAGTATAATAAAAAACATGCAATGCAATAGATTTACTATGTAACTACATGTTATTCTGCAAACTTCTCACCAGATTCACATTTAGTGCTACTAAGGTTGAGGCACGTATAGGTTTCGGAGAAGGCAGAGCCGTAGCAAGAGGGGTGAAAGGTGGTAATGATTATATGGGGTGGGGTGGGGGGGTCAAAACAAATTCTAAACTGTATTTTTTAATAGGAAAGGGGCACAAAGCAATATAAGGTCAGGGGCCACAGAATACCCATCTACGGCCCTGGGTGTAGGGGTAGGGTCAGGGGTTAGAGTTAGATTTCAGGCTAAGGGTTGGGTTAGGTTTAGTGTTAGTGTTAGAGGGGTAAGGTAAACAGAGTAACTGCAAATGTAATTAAATACAGGTACTTTACATGTAAGTACAATTCAACAACACGTATGTGCATAATAAGCACATTGTATCAAATGCTTAAGTACATACACCTAATGTACTGTATAGGGGACCAAAATATCACAAATGAGATCACCTTAATATCTGAAAAGGAGAGCAAATGGAGACTTTTCCTTCTGGAAGACTTTTTCTCCAGAGAAAAAAGACCCCAGTAGCCCCATATATGTCTCCTCTAGAGTCTCAGAGGAGAACTCAATAACGTTTCAAGCTGCTCCTCAGAAGATTCAAAGTCTACAATCAAAATGTTTCCAAGACCAAATTACCATAGCTATGCTATCCACATAAATTGTATAGCTCTATGTACTCTTACTGTATGTCAACAATTGTCTCACTCGAGTCTATTTTTCTTTTTCTAGGGAATTTTATGGGTTGACAGTTCATAGTTTTGAAATGTAAACATAACTAGTACCTGTAAATGAAAGAGCAACTTCTGAGCAATAAATTTTCTAATGGGAAATTAACATTTACTCTAAAGCCAACTACTCTTAAATTTCACATAACTATATTCTCCAAAAGCATGGCATCTTTGTAGCTTCACTCTATGCAAGGTATAATGTAGAAGAAGCCTGATATCATTACAAAATACACATGGACAAAGTGATCAAGATGTCACTATGCAGCAGTTTGGTAAGCAGCCATGCAACAATCCCTCTTCCTACCTAATAAATAAAAAAATGGACATAAAATATTAATTTGAGTTTATTTTAAGACACCCTCTGGCACCCTCTGTCATCCGAGCACAGACCTCTGGAACCTCCACGTCTGGCCCCTGGACAGGGCCGGACTGGGACACAATTTCAGGCCGGGAAATCCTACACCCATCCAGGCCATCCTATGCACCCAAATAAAATTTAGAAACAAGGACAACATTGTTTTTTTTTCCCCCTAAATTACATTTATTTCACAGTATGACCATAACATAAAAACATAAACAACCAACCTAGAAGTAAAGCAGTCCTAATATCAAATGGGTCTGTACATAACGTCCTGTGCACTGCAATTACAACTGCAATAAATAATGTTATGAGATTGATGTTTTAAATAAATGTTTGAATATAAAAAAATGCAATATTAAACATTAAACTAAACCGCCAATAGGTGGCGGCAAGTGACTGTCTTAATTAGTGAGTCATTCATACAAAAGATTCGTTCAAAACGCTGAATCATTCAGTAACAAAACACCGCGCTGCTATAGCTTTCCTTTGGAACTATTTTAGTCGGTGAAATAGAACAAAAACAGTTAATATGGTTTTTGTATAAAATGTAAGTAACTTAGTAATAAATATTAACTACGCTACTTGTTTATTAAACAATAAATTCAATGTAACATTTTCAATCGTGATAATATTCAGCAAAACAGCTCCCTTAGTTGTGTTATGTTAAACTAAATCATATGTTATAAATAAAAAAACAACAATTAGAATTTTTACCTCAGTACATTTCTTCTGTGAGTTTTCTGTGTGCACTCATTTGTTTTGATTTCTCCACGAATGTAACGTTAGACGGGTGCTGCTCGCATTTTCTGTTTAACTGTTTGTCTGAGGCGTAAAGTCGAATCGTAGCCTTGCCAGTCAAGACTATCAGATTCATGATTTATTTATTTTTTATTGTTATTAATATTAATAACAATTTTATTGAATGACGAATTCAAAAATGATCACTGGTAAAGGTAGTAATATAAAATAATAATAATAAAAAATAATAAAAAAAATAAAAAAAACGCTGGCTGGCAGCAGGCCAACTTAGTCGCCAGGCCAGCGGAAATTGTCCCGGTGCTCCCGATGGCCAGTCCGGGCCTGCCCCTGGATGGGATGCGTAAGATCTAAGTGGCCTACCACCTGCTGTCGTAGACACGATTAACCAATCCAGAGCTCCCTCTACCAGGTAACTTTACTCCTGAAGTGGCGCTTATTCGCGAATTGGTTTTCTTCCCGATCTGAAGACCCGCAGAGATGCGCAGTCAGGTCAGTGCTCTAATTTTTGCAGGAGAGGCTGTCCCACTCAGTCTTGAAGTTTTATGTAGCTGCCATATCAGCTCACCACAATGCAATGGACGGTAAGTCCCTTGGGAAGCACGATCTGATTATCAGGTCCTTAGAGGCGCCCAGAGGCTGAACCCTCCCAGGCCATGCCTGTTCCCCTCATAGGATCTCTCCATGGTCCTTTAAGGCCATCAGAGACCCCCCTTCGAGCAGCTAGAATCAGTTGAGCTCAAAGCCCTCTCCTTGAATATGGTCCTCCTGATTGTGCTCGCTTCCATCAAGAGGGTTGGGGACCTGCAAGCATTCTCTGTCAGCGACACTTGCCAGGAGTTCGGTCCGGCAGACACCCATGTCGTCCTAAGACCACGAATGGGCTACATGACCAAGGTTCCTACGACCCCCTTCAGGGACCAGGTAGTGAACCTGCAAGCACTGCCCTGGGAGGAGGCAGACCCAGCCTTTTCGTTGCTGTGGCTGGTGCGTGCTTTGCATACCTATGTGGATGCACACAGAGCTTTAGATATTCTGAGCAGCTCTTTGTCTGCTTTGGTGGACAGCGGAAAGGGAACGCTGTCTCCAAACAGAGGCTTTCCCACTGGGTCGTTGATGCCATCGCTTTGGCCTATCACACCCAGGCCGTGCCCGCCCCCTTGTGGATTCGAGCGCATTCAACGAGAAGTGTGGCATCCTCGTGAACACTGGCCATCGGCACCTCCCTAGCAGACATCTGCAGAGCAGCAGGCTGGGCAACATCCAATACCTTTATGAGATTTTGCAATCTAAGGATTGAGTCGGTCTCGTACCATGTTCTCTCAGGTCCGTGCACGTAGAACTCGGGAATGCGGAATGTCTGACGGGGTGTTCCGCTTGCACAGAGCACCTTCCCCTCCACTGAGGTGATCACATGCACTTTTTTCCCCAAGGAGAGTCCACTAGATTTGTGCTCCCTGGATGTTCTTCCTCCCTCTTGTCTGCAAATTCAGCAGAGAAATTCCCCGAACAGCCCCAATATGGGTACAAAAAGTGACTCTGTACTGGAATTACTCCCCCTGTGTACTGGATTAATCCCCCTGTGTGTATTATCCGCAGTACGGCCCCCCTACTGGCGGACCCACGTCTCCCTTGGGCAGTCCCGGCTGCCCCCCGGTTGCCGTGTTTGTAGAAGCTCCTCCCTCTCAGCAGGTAGGATCTACCACTGTGCTATTTCCACGTGTGGCCTGAAAATCCACGTGACGTATTTCGCCACTCTTTACCTACCCCCAGCCTGGACAGGTGGTGGTCTCTGTGGAGTCTTTTTCCCCTGAAAGAATAGGAGTTGGAAAAGAACACCATCCCCAATGCGTGTAATAGCGTTAAGATGGCCCCTGGCACGGCCTGCTCCCATCCTTGGCATGTTGCTTTGTTTCTCCCCTCTGGGATGCCAAGAACCTAAAAAGTTTATGACTATTTTTATGGTGCGTTGGTGAAGGGCACATGCAGTCTGACACAGCCTGTTGCTTTGGCATGCAACTGCTTGCCCGCACCTGCATCAACAACGCACGTACACGGTTCAGAGCATGGCGTAATTGAATAGGGACCCCTAGTGTCGCTTCACTCGACACAATATCGAAGTGAGCGACAGACGGGGAACGTCTATGTTACTGTTCCCTGATTCCTTACTATCCCTTATCCTTGATATACCTTATTCTCGGCTCCTAAGTGCAAAACCTTAATGAACAGATACATGATTCCCTCCCTTTATACCCATATGTTTGGGGGAGGGACATGAATATTCTGTCTGCCAAATTCCCATTGGCCTTTTCTGAAGTTCAGAGGTAACCGAGGCCATCAAGAAAGTCCCTAGTGTCACTTCACTCGACACAACATCTCGTTCCCTCCATCAGGGAACAGAGGTTAAAACAGTAACCTAGACGTTTTCAAAACATCTAAATACCTCCCCGACGTTGATCAAACAAACAGGTAGTCCCACCTACAACTCACGCTATTGGTTGAGTAAATGTTATTGTCTCACTTGAGACTGACTGCTCAAAAAAAAAGGAATTGTCATAGCACAATACAGAGACACAGAGCCAGTGCCAATACAGATAAAAAAGCGAGTAAAAAGATAAAATAGTCATGTTTTAAATCACAATACACTAAGCATAAAGAATAAAGAACAATTACATGTGCTGAACATCTCAATAATATATATATAAATATAAAATCCAAATTAAATCCCTTTATTGTCACTCAACCATATACACAAGAGCAATAGTGGGTGAAAGTCTTGGGTGCGATTCCAAGCAACATACCAGTATGACAATTACAATAAACATCTGATTTACACATTACACATCTGTTTACACATCTGTTATACAACACAATATACTCATAATAATATACAATATATAGTATTCACAAAATAAGAAGACTGTATACAATAAAAATACACAGTACCTGGAGTTTCTCATCAAGCTTGAAGGGCACTATGGTGTTGAAATCTGAGCTTTAGTCTACAGAATTCTCACAAATGTGTTCCTTTTTCCCAGGTGGGAGAGAGCAGTGTGTAGTGTAGATGCAATAGCATCATCAGTGGAGCGGTTGTTGTGTTATGCAAACCGCAGTGAGTCCAGTGAGGTGGGCAGCACAGAGCAGATATAATCTCTGATTAGTCTCTAAAAGCATATGCTGATGATGGGGGTCAGAGAAAAAGGACACCAGTCATTTAAGCAAGTGATTTTTGATTGCTTTGGTACAGGCACAATGGTGGACGCACTCTCAGCTTGCAGAACATGTTGTCCAGAGACTGAAAATTTGCCAGTAGAATACTGGGTAGTGGATGTCGATTTGCACAACATCTTCGTTTGATAAGAATGCTAGCTCTTCTTCCCCTTTTCTGGCTGCGTTTCCGCGGCCGGACTGCCCAGACAAAGAGCTCCGCTGTTGTGTTTGTAAACAGCAGGTCGGCATTGAGGTATTTAAAGTCCGGTTTTCCAGTGTGCTATTGCAGAACCAATTTCCAAAAGCGTTTGTCTATCGTAGACAATAAGGCAGACAACATCCAAGACAAGACAAAAACATCCAAGACAAAAACATAAGAATTGTAGACAAAACAAACAAAAAACTGCAACATTGGGTTGGAGCTTGCAATGCAGCAGTCATACTCTCATTCAGAAAAAAACCAAGAGTTAGAGGGAGGTTGGGTTTTAGTTCTAGAAAAAGTTTGATTGGACAAGGTTTCTGAACCTCTATGTGACGTCATGGATCTTTTTAGCAGGAAGTGAGAGACTGCAGATTTGAAATGCTTATATCTTCTGAAAACAAATTATGTCAACATTTAGATATACACTAGCATATAGATGACCTTAAAGCTAATAGATGTGGACTAAAAGCAGAAAAACTTTCATTTTGATTTCACAGGGTCTTTAAAGCTTCTGATAAAAAATAAAAAAAATAGCTCAGCGATGTAGGAAATTGTTTTGCCTGGCACAATATTCAATTATATTTAGCCACCACAAACAAAAATGCAGAATGCAGTGAATGTATGATTGACCAATCAGAAAAAGTATTTCAGATAGCATGTAATAATGCGATTTCCACAGTCCTCTAATCTGATTGATATGAACTATATGGATAGATTTTGTCCTGAAGTGTTTTCTCTCGCTCCAGCATCACTCGGATCATGTTTCTCTCTCCAGCAAGCGGAGAGATGGAATGGAAAGCCTAGACTGGAGTTGGAGCGGAATGATTACAGACTACTTTTCCCTCAATCGTACTGTTACAGTGAATATCTGCATGACTTCTGTAGTATTATTACCTGCAGCATTCTTGTTTGTGTGATATCTTTTGTGAGATCTTGTCTGTGTGATATTGCTTCAATAACAGGAACATTTTGGTTATTTAGCCTGCGGCTTTGCTGTTTCACTTGTCTCTCTTTTGGATCAAGATTTTAATCATGATATTTCAGCTGTAGGGAAGCTCCCGAGGCATTAAAAAACAGTTTTACACACCACAGCAAGTTTCTTGCACTCTTTAAATTTTGCAATGTCAAGCTACTTTTTCTCTATTTTTCTTTAACTTGTGTGACTGTTTGGAGTAACTCGGAAAAAGAGAAAGTTTTGATTTTTACAGAGAATCTCTGCTCACAGCATCCCCTTAAAGTCCATTCTGACGGCAAAAATCTGATTTCAGCAACCTCACTTATTTACGGATCTCTACTCATTACCCATGCTCCATTCTGCCCTCTTCCCCTTTACCTCTCCACATCCCGTCTGCCTCGAGCACACCCTCTCTAGCACTCATGCTGGTTTGATACATGTCCAACATTCTTTTGTATTGCACCTGTTTTCATGTCCTCTGCACTTCACTTTTTTCTTGTGCTTCATTTTTTATTTGCCAACCGCTGTAACACACACACACATTTTCTTTCAATTTTTTATGTCCAGGGATATTTCCCCTGTTGTGAGTCTCACATTAGCCTCTCTATTACTACAGAGCAAGTCTTATAAAGTGTTGAGACTAACAACTTATTTGGACAGGGTTGTGCGCTATTCAGAAATAAAATTGAGACTTTTTATGCTTTTACACATTATTATTTATTATTTTTTATTTGTTATTATTGATATGTGTTATGTGTGTTGTGATGTGATGTGTTGGTAACTATTTCTTTTTTTGTTCATTACTTGCTGATTATCAGGACACTCATATAAAAGAGATTTTAGTAAAAATTTACATTATGGTTTACATTATAATTAATTAGGTATCATGAACTAACAATGAACAATATATATATTTTTATAGCATTTCTTAATCTTTGTTAATGTTAATTAAAAAAAAAAAATCATTGTTAGTGCATAGTGCATTAACTAATGTTAACATATACAATATTTTTGTAAAAATATGACATAGCATATGATTAAATTAACATGAACCAAGACAATGAAATGCTGCAAAAGTATTGATCATTGTTAGTTCATGTAAACTAATGTTAACTAATATAAACTAATGGAACCTTATTGTAAAGTGTTTCCAAGAATTTTAATCTCAGAGAGGCTTATATCCTGGTTAAATAACTCAGAATTCAAACGTAATGAAATTCAAAGAAATAATGTAAATGTGTTTTTTAATTATACATTTATTAAAGTTTTAGTACACATTATACATAAACATGTTTTTGTACACAACATATGGGTTATTGCCAGAAACATTATGAAACAATATGACACTGAAATTGGCTATTCATTTAATTGATAATTAATTAATTAATCAATTATATAATATTTTTTTAATAATGTATATGTAAATATTATTAAACAAATTATATATTTATATATATTTTTTTCATAATTATTTTTAAATAATTCAAATTTAAATAATGTAATGTAATATACTGTATATTTAAATATATTTAATACATTAAATTTCAGCTTTTATAGACATTGGTGAAAGAACATCTAATTTCCCAGAATGATCTAATTGAGTCCATATTTTGATGGCAGGCTTAATTTGTGTAAAGTTTAAGTCTAAAAACAATGTGAATAATTTTGTAGAACTATATATACACAAATATTTATTTTTACATTTTTATGGCTGTGATAATTGTTTTGAGAAAATGACACATTAGGGAATAAATACTATTTCAAAAAACTATATAAATAAAAATCTGTAATTGTTTTGTCACAAAACTTTTGAGTGACTGTTGAATTTCAATTAATTTAATTCCTCTTCCTAGAATTCACATTCACACTCCCAATTCAACAACCTGTGGGGCGTGGCGAATTCAATTTAATTTCAACTCATGAATGGAAAGGAAGTCAATTCTTACATTTTAAATTTTAGTCTTAATCACTCTAGTCCTGCTTACACACCTGTTCCCTGTTAATACTGTCCAGCAGTGATGATCTGTACTGTCTAATTTTCTATGAATTGACTAAGAGAGCCCACGCAGTCTTACACTAATAATCAAATCCATTGTCTTGACTGAAAGTTTATAAAGGGAAGATGCAATTGTGTTTCCTTGCATGGATTCAACCAAGAGAGTGGATAAACACTTTTGGAACTCAACAATTAGGACAAAGGACAAGAAGTTATGAGAAAGGAAAAAGGACAAGTAAATCATGTCTTATATGTGATGAATACACTACCAGTCTATAGTCTGCACACATCTACTCATTCCTTACTAATACTACTTTCCACATTTTAAAATCACAGTAAAGTCACTTTTAGTCCCAACAAAATCATATCAAGGGGACAATTTATATTTGTCAGCAAAATACATTTGATTTATTTAAGCATGAGCCTTTAGATCTAAAGGGTTTTAAGCTGACTAGAAACATACATTTTGTCAAGTGTGTAAAAATGTTTCATTATATTGCTGCATTCCATTCAATTTGAAAAGTCTGAATTTCCAACGTCCTACATGGAAAAGTGCAATGGAACACCACTTTAAGTCGGAAATTGAAAATGGAAATCCAAAAATCAGATTACTGATTTCAAGATAGAGGTCTTCATGCAAACATGTTTGTACTCAGGGAGATAAAAACTACTGATAAACATTCACTTTTAAGCAAATAAAAAGCCTCAGTGAGTCAAAGCTTCTACAATGCATGATACTAAAATGTGTTTGTCAAACATTTCAAACAAATGCTATCATTGCATAGCATCATTTATACTCTGCAATCTATTTGCTAGGGAAGTTTTGTTTCCTTATCTGTCATCTTATGTGTCTCAGCCAGTGGAATGCCTTCATGGTCGGAGATCGGATATATTAAGTAAGAATATTCCACATCCGTCTTTGAATGGAATGCAGCATTGGTCAGAGCTATGTCATACTGATACCTACTTCAGCAGTAAACAGCCGCTGCCTGAAAGGGGCGCTGTCCACAACACCTGTATTCTGGTCCTCCTGCGGGGGGTGCTCTCTGTCACTGCATGGGGGCAGTTCATCATAAATTGTGAATCTTCCTCATCGATGATCTGCAGAACACACACAAATGTGTTATTCCAAATGTGTCTAACTGTCCCCCAGTGGCTGGTGCTGGAACTACAGTTGTGAGCATATGTACCTTTGTGCGACGTTTTGACAAACGCAAGATATAAGCAAACATTATACGAATAAAACATTTATATAGATTCGACATAAAAAGTGTCCGATTTTCAGAAACATTAGAGTATAAATTACATTAATACACAAAACCCCAACCATAACAGTGCTGATGTCAAAACAGTGTCATTTCAATTACTTCTTTGCAAACGTAAATAGGTCTCACAAGTTGGAAATCAAAAGGAATGTGTCGTCAAAAGCAAAGCGTGTCATATTTTCTTAGCATAAACATTCACTACATGGTGGTCCATAATTCAGCACATCAGATCCAAATTTGGGTGTGCGGAACTTATATAAATCCAAACAAATATACACATTTCCACAAGAATCTGCAAAATAATACCACATCTGGATTATGTTATTGAGGATCAGTGAGTGAGTATGTGTGTGTTTGTGTGTGTCTGTGTGAATTTTCACTTGTAGGCCTTGTGATTTCATGTCTTAGAGGTCAGTGACAATGCCCACCAGACATCTTCCACCCAATATCCCAAACAGCAATAATAGAGGTGTATTTGATTTGACAGGAAGTCAATGTACTTCATTTACAGCAGAACACTGAAGGTGCCACCACTGCCCTGCAATAAAGCATTAAGGGCAACATTTATATCAGATGACCTCATTTAAAAAGACTCACTTCATGGTGATCATACAAAATTATTTTTAAGCCAAGCACAATAACTACGGCGTATAAGGCCTGATTAGTGTCCAGTTAACTAAACTAAAACCCAACTAAAGGCACATTCATACCAATGAACGAAAAAAAAAGAAAAGAAAAAGAAAATAATAGTGCTTGAACATGTCCCAATATGTAATTATGGTAAGTTGTCACAAAGGAACCTGCCGTAAAACAGCCTATAGTCTTTTCAGCAAAATGTTAACAATACAACGATTACGAAACCAAAAACAAATATAGCTGCAATTATGGGGCCAAGCACACCAAAGGCATTTTTTATACGGAAGTGTCACTGGCATCAGTGATTATGACTTTAAGAAAGCAGCATAAAAAACACATATAACTGCTCAAATTAAAATACAATTAATTATAACATTTGACCAATAGGTGGCGCAGTCACCACATTAACATGGTGAGGTCAGGTTGTGGTCATTATGACACACACAGTTTCTTGATAATACGGCAAAGAGTTGCAGATACAGCCTTAGATGCTTTTTGGCAATCAAATTTGTGGTGCGCTATTTGAGAACAGATTTGTCAATAAAAAAAATGATGTTATATTTTTCTCATGAGAGTCCTTAGATAATACATAACTTCTACAATAACTTCCGTGCAAATTGGACTTATGGCCTAGGAGGAGTTTGAAAAAGTAGGTTTTCAATGAATTTTCAAAATGGTGGACAGGAAGTATGGCCGACCATGGACAATTGGGTATCACGTACTCGGCAATTGTTATAAGCCTTTTTAAACATTTCATTATAACTTTTGACCACATGGTGGCACTGGCCCCAAACTTTACAATTCTAAATGTCCAACGCCTAAAATGTCCAACATAGAAAAATTGGATATCATTTAACTCGTTATGCCCCAGTCAATGTACAAAGACCAGTCTCATGATTTTAGGCTAAACTGTTCAGAAGTTATAGGCATAAATATTCATTGATTAAATCACCTGAACATTACGTGGTGCTGTGCCGAAACACAGCAGGTACTTTCAAGTCATGATGGCTCTGACATATACCATGTTTTGTGTAAATATGCCAAAGTGTTGCGAAGGTATAGCCTCACGTCCATTTTGGCATTCTCACATCAAATTTTCAACGGAAAAGAATAGTTTTGTCTATCAAAAAGCTTTTAAAAACATGTTGTTCCCAGTGTCTGTAGATGACACACAACAAATTTCGTGCAAACCAGACATACAGTCAAGGAGAACATAAAAAAAATAGTTTTTTCAGAATATTATAAATGGTGGAAATTTAAACAATGGTGTGCATTTGCTTCAGGAAAATACATTTTTGAGGCTTTATGGTTCAAAAGTTATGAGCATAAACAAAAATGCTAATTTGAACAGTTGGTGGTGCTAGAGGGTTTGAGTTAGAGACCCCAAATTTGGGTCACTTATATTTCATATCATAGTTCACATCAATTTCATTTTCTCTTCAAATAAAAGAAAGCCAAGGCAAAGGTCTCCCCCAACATGCGGGCGGCGATACAGGCGAAGGCGAAATTGAAGGTAACCACACCTCTAGAGATAGGCAACCAACAGACACAAGAGCAATCTCTTTCTATCAGCTCGAACCAGTCTGGCCATTCTCTGTTGACCTCTCTCATCAACAAGGCATTTCCACCCACAGAACTGCCGCTCACTGGATGTTTTTAGTTTTTGGCACCATTCTGAGTAAACTCAAGAGACTATTGTGTGTGAAAATCCCAGAAGATCCGCAGTTACAGAAATACTCAAACCAGACCATCTGGCACCAACAATCATGCCATGACCAAATCACTGAGATCACATTTTTCCCCATTCTGATGGTTGATGCAAACTTTCATTAAAGCTCCTGACCCATATCTGAATGATTTTATGCATTGTACTGCTGCCACAATATTTGGCTGATTAGATTAACGCATGATTAAGTAGGTGTAGAGGTGTTCCTAATAAAGTGAGTATAGCTACTAAATATACAGTAGTCCTAGTGACAATGTCCCCCCATGTGTCATTTTTGGGGGTTTGGGGGAGTTGTCAGAAAAAATATCTATACCATAATAATCACCATTACTGTAACGGTTGTGGAAGTAGGAGAAGGCAGACGAAGGTTGAGGATCCAAATGCAGTTATCTTTATTTATTAAACAAACACAAAGGAACACCCACGAAGGGAAAACAAACATAAAACTAGAAAACACAGGAACTAGAAACACGGGAACACAGGCTTGGGAGGAACATCCAACCACATTCAAACAATCAAACAACGACTGACAGAGACTGAACAAACAGACAGGGTTTAAATACAAGAATCTGGGACAAAGGGGCCAATGAACAAACAGAACACAAACTAGATGACAAGGTGATTAACAGAAACCAAAGGCAAATTAACAAGGGCAGGTGAAAACAATGAACAGTGAACACGAGGGAAAACAAGACTGTGGAGCTACAAAAGGGACAAAAGTGAAAACTAAGGAGTACAAAAGTGACAAAAAATGGTAAACAAAAGGGCAACAGTGGAACAAGACAGGGTATACATAACAATTACCATAATGTACAATTACTCATATTGTGATATAAAGTTTTGATCTCACCACCCACCCCTACTCCACATCTATCTGGAAACGTAATTTACAGTCACGTCACACAGAATCTTATATTTGAATCTTCGACTGTGTCTCATTGGTCAGTAATGTTTTTGTTTGTTTGTTGGTTGGTTTTCCCACACTGAACAAAATAAAACAACTCATAGGACAAAAAGAACTTACTTTGTCATTGGACAAATTTCACCCCAGTGCTTCTAGATCAATGTCCTGTTTAGAAGAATAGATACCTTTATGGTCACACATTATACATAAATTTTTGCATGTCAGCCATGGTGCCCCTGGAGCAGATAGGGTCCAAGGGCCCAACAGTGGCATCTTGGTGGTGCTGGGGCTTGAAACCCCGACCTTCTGGTCAGTAACCCAGAGCCTTAACTGCTGAGCCCCCACTGCCCTTTTTAGAAGCCTTGTTTACAGATTTTTGCTCTCAGTGTCAATTGGATTTAAGGGTTAAGTGTTCACAGAGATGTTGACGTTAGCTGTTTTTAAAGGGCTGAATGCCTGTGTGTTAAAGTCTGTGTTTTTGTCTTTGTGACACCTCACAAGAATACTTTTCCAATCTTCAGCTGTGAAAAGCGTCTGCTTGATCTTTGACCTCCACTGCCCTGACCTCCATCTTTTGGCAGACTAAATAAGAGCAAGCTGTCGCAGCAGAAACAATTGCCATGTCCAAAACCTGAGGCTACTGACTCGCTGCCCAGTCTGTCAAGGACTTCTGAAGTGTTAAGAAATCTCCAAGGAGAATCAGAATTCAGAATCCTTCCAAGGCACCACAACCAGTGGTTTAGCAAGAAACAAGACTCTGGGTGTGCCAAAGGAAAACTGTGTGTGCAAGAACTAAAGCACAATATAGTTGCATATAATAAAATCACTGTCAACCACTGCATAACATTTCAGCTATAATTCCTTTTTTTAGCCCTGTGTTACATTTGAATGACTTAACTAAACAAATGAATGACACTTGTATCAATGGAGTAGATCATGTATCAAATGTATCAAAATAATAGGTTTAATAATTGGAATTTAAAATGAAAAACATGGTTTGGAATTATTCATAATTAGAACAGAATTAAAAACAGAAACATAATACTATTTTTAAATGAATTATGAAGCCAATTTGAAAAATAAATTATAATATCATATCTGACATGATGCAAAGAGACATTAAGTAAACCTCTGAGTATGTGTAATAGATTTGCGGATCATCACAGAACATTTACTGAACCAAATAAATAAACAGGCAGATAAGTCTGATCTTCAAGTCAAGCAGTGTCACAGAATGAAATTAATGGCATACAACATGTTAAAAACAAATAGAATATAATGATGGTGAGTAAAGGCATGTTACAGTATAGCCTACCCTTTCAAGTGTATTCTCCAAGTATTCTATTTGCATGAGATATCGTAATTGAGGAAGAAAAGGTCAACAATGAACTTATTTTGCTAATATGGATGCAAGCAATTATGAATAATGAGGCAGAAATCTGAAATCGGAATCACAAACTTTCTTAACTTCACCTGTTTATTTCCATTGTCACGTGCTCCACGTCTGTTGCGAGAGTACACATGTAATCTGGGCCTCTGTAATACACTGGGTATTATTACAGTCATTATAATTTATGATTAAATTCCATAGTCGATGCATACATTTTTGCATTATATTTATGCATTTTACACACTATATTATATTATTAAGCATAAAAAATGTCATTAAATCATTTTATTTGGGTGTGCAAGCTTACGTTTTGGGTGTCTATGCAAACGAGCTTAAAGACACGAAAGACATCAATATATTTACATTTTGAAATTGATAATTAAAAAATAAACTTAGTAAAAACAAAACCTGATAATTTAAATAAACTTCACATTGTTCATTTTTTAGTAGGGGAAATACAGGTAAATTGGGACACTTCAGCTTCATCTTTTTCATTGTTTATTTTTTTCCATTCCATTTACAAAAAATTTTTAAATACCAGCATTAAGTTAATCTTTAAATGGGATGACAAAATGTACTTTTGTAGTTTTTACATCATAAAGTAGGTAAAATGACAAATCCTTCTGAGGCAAGTCATTTTAAGGTTGTAAAATTGCGAAAAGTGATGGGTAATTTGTGATTGTGATGTATTTTGATATAAGATTGTAAACATTTTTTATTTTTTGTTTTTATTTGACACAGGACTAGATGATAAGAACTAGGTGTCCCGCTTTGACAATAAAGATCACTTTGCCAGTGACTATGCCGGAACGTGCTCAAGTGGAAATGCTACTGGAACATTCCCCAACCTTTCGGCCCCATGGTGGATAAGCGGTTATAGTACAGGTGCATCTAAAAAAATTAGGATATCATGGAAACGTTTTTACCGTAATTTAATTCAAAAAGTGAAACTTTCAGATATTCTAGATTCATTACACATAAAGTGAAATATTTCAAGCCTTTTTTTGTTGTAATCTTGATGATTAAGGCTTACAGCTCATGTAAATAAAAAATCCAGTATCTCAAAATATTAGAATAAAGAATTTATAACACAGAAATATTGACCTTCTGAAAAGTATATTAATTTATGCACTCAATACTTGGTCGGTGCATCAATGTGGCGTGACATGGAGGCAATCAGCCTGTGGCACTGATGAGGTGTTATGGAAGATCAGGTTGCTTTGATAGTGGCCTTCAGCTCGCCTATATTGTTGGGTCTGGTGTATCTCATTTTCCTCTTGACAATACCCCAAAGATTCTCTATGGGGTTCAGGTCAGGCAAGATGGCTGGCCCATCAAGCACAGAAATATCATGGTCAGCAAACAGTTACTTGTAGATTTGACACTGTGGGCAGGTGCCAAGTCCTGCTGGAAAAGGAAATCAGCATATCCATGAAGCTTGTCAACAGATGGAAGCTCTAAAATCTCCTGGTAGATGGCTGCATTAACTCTTGACTTGAGAAAACACAGTGGACCAACACCAGCAGATGACATGGCACCCCAAATCATAACTGACTGTGGAAACTTCACACTGGACTTCAAACAACTTGGAGTATGTACCTCTCCACTCTTCCTCCAGACTCTGGGACCTTGATTTCCAAATGAAATGCCAAATTTACTTTCAACTGAAAAGAGGACTTTGAACCACTGAGCAACGGTCCAGTTCTTTTAATCCTTAGCCCAGGTAAGACGCTTATGACGTTGTCTCTGGTTCAGGAGTGGCTTGACACTACCAATGCAACACTTGTAGCCCATTTCCTGGACACGTCTGTGCATGGAGGCTCTTGATGCACTGACTCCAGCCCTAGTCCACTCCTTGTGAAGCTCCCCAAGTTCCTCAATCGGCTTTGCTTGACAGTCCTCTCAAGACTGGTCAACTTTCCATGAATATGCTTTGATACAGCACACTGCGAACAGCCAGCCCTTTCAGCAATGACCTTCTGTGGCTTACCCTCCTTGTGGAGGGTGTCAATGAGTGTCTTCTGGACAACTGTCAAGACAGCAGTCTTCCCCATGATTGTGGTTGTGTATACTGAACCAGACTGAGAGATTAAAGGCTTCTCAGGTCGACATTCCTGTATTAAAAATTAATTATTCTAATATTTTGAGATCCTGGATTTTAGATTTCCATGAGCTGTAAGCCGTAATCATCAAGATTAAAAACAAAAAATGGCTTGAAATATTTTAACTTTATGTGTAATGAATCTAGAATATATGAAAGTTCCAATTTTTCAATAAAAGAAACTTTTCCACTATATTATTTTTTTTTTTGAGATGCACATGTATACATAGTATAGTGTAGAGGAGATCTTTGTATGATCAAACGTTGTATGCCACATTATCAAAAATTGTCCAACTTTACCTGTATTCATCCTGTTTTAATTTCCACCTGGAGGCAGTCTGCCTACCAGTGTTTAAGAATTTTAACACATTTTAAAACAGAGAGAAGGTTGACAACTTCTTCCCTGTAGCCCAACAGTTGCTGCATGGTTCAAGCAATGGCAAGGTCACGGCAGAGGCTGTTTAGTCAGAGATGGAGCACTTGTATAAAAATGAATGGAAGTTCTGCCTTACAGATCCAAGAATCAATCACTTTTTAGACACTTGTTTGTCTTGTATTCCAGTAAAAAATATTTAAACATTCTTAAAACAAGAAAATTGACTCAAGAAGCAAAATACAGTGGCAATAAAAAGTAGGTGAACTCTTTGGAATTACCTGTATTTACACAGAAGAGCCAAATCATTAGGACTAATATGCTGTTGGTCCCCCATGTGCTGCCATAACTGCACGCACCTGCCAAGGCAAGGAATCTACAAGACCCCTGAAAGTGTCCAATGATATCTGGCACCAAGACATTAGCAGCAGATCCTTCAAGTCCTGTACGTTGCGAGACGAAGTTGCTGTGGATCGGACTTGTTGGTAATGCACATCCCAAAGATGCTCATTTGGATTGCGATCTGGGTAATTTGGAGGCCCGGGCAACAACTTGAACTCTTCATCATGTTCCTCAAACCATTCCTGAACAATGTGTGCAGTGTGGCAGGGCACATTATCCTGCTGAATGAGGCCACTGCCATCAGGGAATACCATTGCCTTGAATAGGTGTACCTGGTCTGCAATGATGTTTAGGTGTAAAATATGATATATGATTTGATTTGATGTACTCTCTATTTGTCTGTGAGTGAATAAAACTAATAATGCACAAATTATTCTATTGTTCTTGTACATATTGAAAACATCATTCAAGCATGTATCGTGTAGGTTGGAATAAGTGTGAACCCCTTAGCAAATCATGTAAACAAAAGATAATTAGAGTCAGGAGTTGGCAAATATGGCATCCAATTAATGAAACGAGACTGGAGGTGTGGGTTAGAGCTATTTTGACTTTTAAAAAGCATTCAAACATTTTGAGTTTGCTATTCACAAGAAGCGTCAGTTGAAGTGGAACATGCATCACAAAAAAGACATCTTAGAAGAACTAAGATCATGACTTCTTTCTTTGCATGAAGCTGAAAAGGGATACAAAGTTATCTTGAAGAGCTTTAATATTCATCTGCCCACAGTTAGACAGATTGTCTATAAATGGAGATGATTTTGTACTGTGGCTACTCTTCCTAGAAGTGGCCGTCCAGCCAAGATGACTCAATCAGGTAAAAAGAACCTTAGAGTGACAGCTAAAGACTAGAAGGAATCATTGGAACTGGTTAACATCTCTGTTCATGAGTCTACTATACAGAAAATATTAAAAAGGTATGGTGTCCATGGCAGGACACCACAAAAAAGCAGCTGTTTTCCAACATAGACATTGCTGTGTCTGAAGTTTGCCAAAGCCCACCTTGACACTTCACAATCATTGGTTGTGGTACTGGGACAATGTTTTGTGGACTGATTAAACTAAGGTTGAATTTTTTGGAAAGAACACCCAGCACTACGTTTGGTGTAAAATGGGCACCGCATACCAACATGAAAACATAATCTTAACAGTGAAGTACGGTGGAGGAAACATCATGATTTGGGCTGCTTTGCTGATTCAGGGCCTAGACCGCTTGCCATCATCAAAGGAAAATTAATTCCCAAGTTTATTAAGATACAGGATAAGGTCAGAGTGGATGTGTGCCAGCTGAAACTCAGTAGAAGTTGGGTGATGCAGCCAGACAACGACCCTGAACATCTAAGTAAATCCACCATAGAATGGCTTTAAAAAAGAAAATCCACATTTTGGAGTGGCCCAGTCAGAGCCCAGACCTTACCCCAGTAGAGATGATGTGGAATGACCTCAAGAGAGCCGTTCACACCAGACATCATAAGAATATGGCTGAGTTGAAGCAGTTCTATAAGGCAATATGGTCCAAAATTCCTTCTGAACGTTGTGCAGGTCTAATCCGCAGCTTGGTTGAGGTTATTGCTGCCAAAGATGGATCGACCAGTTATTAAATCCAAGGGTTCAATTACTTTTCCACAGCACAATGTGTTTGTCTGTACTTCTGACTTTAATAAAGATGCGATTTTATGACCATTTAATGCAGAAAACCAGCTAATACCAAACATTTTTTTGTGTGGTCTGAGCTAAAGAAGCACATTTTATGATACTATTGTTGTCAAATTTTACTGCTGATTTGAAATATGTTATTTGTTCATAATCTTGACCAATCATTTTGGAGATTTCTGTCTTTCTGTTTTCTAAACTTACAAAATGAATAAAAATATGTGATATGATTTGATTTGATGTACTCTCTATGTGTCTGCAATGAAACACAAAAACATATTTTAACTGATGTGTGTGTTTTGTCCAAGATTATTAATTATTCTTAATTATATGAGGATTAGGAACAGGAATAGGAACTATTGTCTTTGAGGTTTGATTTGTCATTGAGGAACAAATATGTTTATATTTAAAGTGGTCATGAAATGGAGATTCAACTTTCCCTTGATATTTAGACATATAAGAGGTAACTGTATTATAAAGATATACTGTACATTTCAGAACTCAAAACCTCCCCAGTCTAAAAATAGCATGTATAGTTGCCACCCTGCTGAAAATGTCACATTTTGAATCTGTCTGTTCTTGGCATCACAAAACATTGCTCATTTGTATTTACACATCCCATAACGTGCGTCATTGCACCCTTGGCCCCGCTCACTGGCGCAACGTTCAAGTCAAGATAGCAGGCCTTGTGTGGCAAACTATTCCAAACATAACACCAAAGGGGACCCATCTGGACTATTATGGATTATTTTTGAATACATTCATGCACTAGACAGATATCTTTGACCACTTGATTCATATTTTCATGGCGCTTTTAAAAGACATTGTTACAACTCTGAAAGGGATAAGCAATTCTCTGTCCATTGACGCAACGGCTTGAGGCTGTCTACACCGGGCGCGTCGACACACTTTCTAATCCGTTTATTTGTGTTGTTGACAGTAGTGCCACCACATGCAGCACAAATGTAACAGGACATTTGTTTAACGTCGGCACAACGCAACACCACGGATGCTTCCATGGTAGACAGCGTCATTGATTAGAATGGGTTCTATTGCTTTTGATGTCCAGTGTAGATAGGGTATGAATATTAACAGTTGGCTTGAGATGAGCTGCTAAATACTGTATATACAGATGCAATGTGTTGAATGTGTGTTATGTGTAACCCATGATATTTAATTATATAATGTTTTGGTGCTTATTCATTTTCTTCTGATTGAATTTCAGAAATGGCTCTACAGTTTTTGAGGGGCTGCACGATGTAAGCCAATCAGAACAGTGGGCATTTACATTGAAGATTTAAGGAGGCGCTTAAGCCAAAACTGAGTGTTTCAGACAGATGGCAAGAGACAGGGTGGAAAATGATCATACATCACTACATTATGACTGTTTTAATGCAAAACAACAACTTTACTAACATTATCAGTGGACCTCAGGGAAGATAAAAGATATAAAAAAAAGAGCATTTCATGACCCCTTTAACAGGCATTTCTAATGGGAGAGTTTCTAGAATGATGGATAGGAACCCCAGGGTGCGTTTAACAAATGTGGTCTTAAGGCCTTTTCACACCAAACACAACATGATTATGAGAGGCGAATCACTAATGAATGGCCCTTTCCCATAGAAAGCGAAGCAAATGTTTGCTGTTAGCACATTCACACCTTTACAATAGGTGGAGCTAATCGACAAGCACTTTTACCCCGGTACAGTAGGTGGCTCAACACACCTTTGAGCTGGTCTGCCCTCCGCCCATTAGCGGCTGGGAAAAAGAAATAACCATTTGACAAGTTTGCAAAACAAACAAGAAAAGCAAGCGTTTCTCTAGCGAGCAGATACAAAAATAAAACGCATCTATCTACAAGCTGCAGCAGCGATGATGAGTGTGTTGTCGATTTGGTCAACCAGAAAGAAAACTTTTGAGTCACTTCACAAACTATTTCAGTTCACCTGACTGTGAACTGTTGACTGACCGCATTGTCATGAATTCATAGTCTGAGGTATGATTGGAAAGAATCGAGTTGTAAAAAACAGTGTAATAAAACTGTTAAAACAAACGTTTAAAACAAATGTTTGAATTTATTTTAATGTCATGTACATTTATTTGTGTTATATTTGCTCAAAAACATGCATGTTGACTACCACCCCTGGAGTCGCAAGTTCGAATTCAGGGTGTGCTGAGTGTCTCCAGCCAGGTCTCCTAAGCAACCAAATTGGCCCGGTTGCTAGGGAGTGTAGAGTCACATGGTTTAACATCATTGTGGTCGCTAGGGTTGGGCGATGTCCCCTAAATTGGCAGTTGACGATGTTGACAGTAAAACATCGCGATGGACGATGATATCGTCGGTTGGGGGGGTTATATAATTTCTGTTAGCACATTCAAAGAAAAATTATAATTTCGTTATTTTACTAACCCAACTCATCGTCGGCGCTTTATCAGTAGGTTGCACGACACGTGAAGCATTTTTTTTTTTTAGCTTTCACTTAAGAAGAGTTGTGCACTTTTTATTTTAATATATCTCTTTACATAAATACTATTTTCCACTTAAAAACTATTTCGTTTTCCACTATAAAATTTCGTTATTTTACTATCCCAACTGACTCATCCGCGCTTTCCAATAGGTTGCACGTAAGGGGGAAAAATATTTCTTCCACTTAAGAAGAGTTGTGCACTTTTAAGCACTTTTTATTTTAATATATCTCTTTACATAGATATTTTTTTTTACAGAAAAACTATAATTTCGTTATTTTACTAGCCCAACTAATTAGTATTCATCCGGGCTTTTTAATATATTGCGCCTAAGAAAAAAAAGTCGTCTTTGGGCAGCCTTCTTGCGAAGAGAGCAGCCACAGCCACGCTCACTGATGAGCAAAAGTTCGAGGCAGAAATGACCATGTACCTGCAGGAAATGGCCATTGATGGGGAAGAGGACCCGCTGACTTGGTGGAAAACGAACGACAAAAGGTTTCCGTTCATGGCAAGATTAGCACGGAAATATCTGTGCATATGTGCTACCAGTACTCCATCAGAGCGGGTCTTCAGCACAGCGGGTAGTGTAGTTACTCCAATCCGCAGCTTATTAAAACCAGATAAAGTGAATATGTTGTTTCTTTCATTTGATTTGACATTATGGATTTATGGCCAAGGAAATTTTTCTTTAAAATTATTAACCAGACAAAAGTTATTTGACGTTCGCTGGTCTGGGTTTATCTTAAACTGCCGCTTCAGTGTATACAAGAGCTATGTGACAATGAGCAAGATTTTCTGAGACGCTACAACTACTAATAATTAATTAATAAAGGCTATTTTCTTGTAGCCTACAACATAACATATTTTAATCTAAATGTACAGTGTAAGACATGTAAAAAAAAGACAAGAAGCTAACAATGTCAAGATCAATATTTGTGTAGCCTGCCTGACACGGTATTTTCACAGACTAACACGTCACGTCTCTGGCATATACTACAGTATTTAAAATAGCATATATGCATTAGTTATATTCTCAATTTAATTTACAGAGCAATCCCTGCAAAGTTTGTAGGTTAACTATAGAATAGACTAGGATTAGTGAGTCACACTAGCAAGACTCGCAAAAGGGGGCGTGGCATCATGATGGTGGCTCGACATCGTGATGTTGGTCAGCCATCACGATGGACGATGATATCGTCCATCGGCACAACCCTAGTGGTCGCAATTAGTGGTTCTTGCTCTCAATGGGTGCGTGGTAAGTTGTGTGTGGATCGCAGAGAATGGCATGAGTCTCCACATGCTGCGAGTCTCCACCATGACATGCACAACGAGCCACATGATAAGATGCGTGGACTGACGGTCTCAGAAGCAACTGAGACTTGTCCTCTGCCACCCGGATAGAGGTAAATAACTGCGCCACCATGAGGAACTAGTAAGCAGTGGGAATTGGGCATGCCAAATTGGGAAAAAGGGGATTTAAAAAACCTGCATGTTACTAATTAAACATGATAAAATTTAAAGGCTCCAAGAGTGCAAGCAATTAAACACAGATCTCACCCAACAAAAACCATCTTCAGTCTGACCCATTATTAGATACTTTATAACTGCTAACATCTATTAAAAATAGCATAGAAATAATTATTTTGTTTTTGATAATCAAAAGGCACACAGAGTGCACTACAAGGCTCAGCAATAGTATCAGTATTATTAATATTTGGGAGTCGTGTGGCGCCGTGCGAGTGTAGCTCTGCGCACATTGCTAGTTTTTAATACTTTTTGTGTCATAAACCAGAGAGATAACTCCATAATTTTTCTATTAAGTCAATATTTCAAAGAATTCGAAATCCTCGGGCTCTGGAGACATTAAAAGACCCTTATGTGCTCAAGCTGACACCCATGACAGGGCCGCAGACCAGGGACTTTTGGATGGTGTGAGAGATTCAGCGTCAACTTTCAAGCAAGTCGGCAATGCTGGTGAAGGTTGTTGCTGACTTGGAGGATCTTGTTGTAATATGTCGATCATTCACTGCCATGGAGACGTTGTTCTCTGAGTTGGTTACAAGAGTGTTGGATGTTGAGAAACGGATTGATTATCTGGAGTCATTGGAGAGGGAATTAGCTGCTAATCCGCAAGCAACCAAGAAAGATTTGGAATGTGTTTGGGAAAAGTGGGAAGATATGGAGTATCGTAATCAGCAAAACAACATCCGAATTGTTGGAATTCCTGAGAATGAAGAAGGCAGAGATATGGTCAAATTCCTAGATGAACTCTTCCCGAGTCTGCTCGACATAGCAGGCCATAAACTGGAAATTGAACGAGCTCACAGGTTTCCGGCTCGGAAATCAGCTTAGGGAGACAGGCCCCGATCAATTCTGGCAACATTTCTGAGATCATCCGATAAAGATTGCGAGGCAAGGCGTAAAGGAAAGTTTTCTTGTTCCCAGACTGCGATTTTGACAAGAGAGAAACGTGATCGATTCAAGGAATGCAAGAAACTCTTACATCAAAGGAAGGTCGATTTTGCACTGATGTTCCTGGCCAAATTGAGAATCGATGCTCTTGATACAGCCAAGTGGACCTGACTCACTGAACATTCACTTGATCGTCTGAGGAAACTAGGCACCTTTTTTGTTTCTTTTTGTGTTGTTCCGCCTATCGGCTGGAGTTTGTTTTGTGTAGTAACATGCCTTCAAGAAACTCTTACATCAATGGAAGGTCACTTTTGCCCTGATGTTCCTGGCCAAATTGAGAATAGATGCTAAGGATGGCTGCAAAATATTTACATGCCCACAGCAAGTGATGTCCTTTATAAAGTCAATGGAATGAGTAAGTTATTGTGTGATGCTCTTGATACAGCCGAGTGGACCTGACTCACTGAACATTCATTTGATCATCTGCGGAAACTGGGTGACTTCTTTTTGTTTTTTGTGTTAGTTCCGCCTGGAATAACACTCCTTCGGGACAGTTTGTGAATTCATCTGCACGTTCTATGTGCTTATGCCTTTATTGGATGGAGTTTGTTTTGTGGATTATTTCTTGCAAATCATTAGAGTGATTAGGCCATCTGTTCCACTCATTTAATGGCTGAACGGGCCGGCTCACTGATCAGTCGCTTGACTGTCTATTCTTCACAATCTATTTTTTTTTAATATGTCAATATTTCAAATGTTAATATGATTGTATTGTCTCTCTCCACGTGGAATGTGAATGAGTTGGGGCACCCCATTAAAAGAAGGAAGGTTATTTATTTTCTTAAACGTAAGAAATATGATATAGTCTTTCTTCAAGTAACACATCTTTCCCCGCAGGAAGCTGAAAAATTTGGGAAGATTTGGGGTGGACATGTTTTCTTTAGTGCTGGCAAAACTAAGAGCAGGGGAGTCATTACATTGATAAGTAAACATCTACAATTCAACTATCTCTAACAGATTAAAGATAAATTAGTTAGAATCATTATTGTTTTAAATGAAATTCAGGGGCAAAGGTTGATTTTGGCTAATATTTACACACCAAAGGCTGACGATTAGGGCTTTTTTTATAGATCTTGAAGATATATTGCAAGCGGCTGGCACCCCATATGATATAATATTGGGAGGAGACTTTAATTTTTGATGGAGTCCTTGATCACAGTGAAGCGAAAGTGTGTAAACCCCCTAGAGCTTCACAGGATGTTTGAACCAATCTGGTAGGAGCTATACATATTTTCATTAGTCCATAAGATTTATTCAAAAAATATATTTGTATCTAAGTCCCTCACTTCATTTGTTTTTGATTGCTCAATTGGAAACATTCTCAGTCTCAGATCATGCCCTGGTGAGTTTAGAGGTGTTGCCACATATGGAGAAAAGGAAATCATATAGTTGGCGCTGTAATGTATCCCATTTGCAAAATCCTGAATTCCAACAAATGCTAAAGGCTGAAATCAAAAATTCTGGCTAACTGATAAAGTAAAGTTATGTCATCTCTTATACATATATAGATCAGGTGGGGTTTATTCAGTGCTGCAACTCTTCCGATAACATTAGGCGTTTCATCAATATTATGTGGTCAGTGGCGAATGATCAGACTCTGGTCATGGCCATCTCATTTGATGCCGAAAATGTGTTTGATATGATAGAATGGCATAATCTTTTTAAGATTTTGGAAATATACAGGTTTGGGAATACATTTATTGGATGGAATAAGTTACTTTATTCACACCCAGTAGTGGCGGTACAAACAAATGGATACATTTTAGATTATTTTTCTCTGGATAGAGGCACCAGAAAGGGTAGCCCACTTTCCCCATTAATGTTCTGTCTTGCCTTGGAACCATTAGCAGCTGTGATAAGAAGGGAAGATGCTTTTCCAGGGGTGGTGGCATAACATTTTGCTTTATGTAGATTAATTATTAATTCCTTTTCTAAGTTCTCGGGATACAGAGTCAATTGTTCTAAATACGAAGCTTTGGCTCTGACAGTGTACTGCCCAGTAACGGATTTCCAGCCAGCCGCCTTCCAGTGGCCCAAACAGGGCATTATGTTTTTGGGCAGTTTATTCACAGCAAATTTGTCTGATTTAGTTAGAGTTAATTTTGACCCTTTAATAAAAAGGTTTTCGAGCGATGTGGGCAGGTGGGCTTCATTACATGTATATATAATTGGGAAGGTTTATATTATTAAAATGAATTGTATTCCAAAATGTAACTACCTGTTACAATCTCTCCATGTAGATGTCCCCTCTCTTATTTCAAACTATTTGATAGCATAGCGAAGTCCTTCATTTGGAATGGTAAGCGTCCTAGATTGCATTTTAATAAGTTGACAAAAGTTGGTTAGACCTACACAAGATTTTGTTTTATTATTAAGCATTCGGTCTCAGACATTCCGCTCATTGGTCGCTTCCACCTGAAAGAGCCCTACATGCTTTTGTATTGAACAGGAAGGTATTGCCCCTATTTTGCCATTACAAAGCCTTTCTACCAAACTAATCTGAGAAGTTAAGATACACCCCGTTATGTAGCATATTCACTCGGTATGGACAAAAGTGTCCAGAGTGTTTAATTCTGACATTTATTTAAACGTTGCCTCAAGCATATGGCTGAACCCTAAATTAGGTATTAATTAGTACCCTTTCTGCTGGTCAGAGTGGATTTTTAGGGGGTTACTACACTCGGTGACCTGTATGAGAGTGGAGTGTTGAGATCTTTAGAAAATTTGGTTCAACTGTCATCGGGTGCCACAAACGGATCCAAATGCAAAAGGTAACTCAATTCAAAGTCTTTAATGAAAAAACCAAGGAAGTCTGTAGTGGATAACACAGGACAGGAACTTAACAGATGCTCTCCATGTAGACAGCCACACAGAGGATACTTTGTCTGGAGAGGTAACGTGGAACAGAAAGCTCACTTGAACGGAAAGTCCTGATCCAAAACAGTAAGTGGTTCAGAGCGGAGATGCCCGGTAGAAACTCCCCGCAGCAGGTAACAGGTAACACAGAGAAGAGCACAGCTATACAAGACAAGGCGCGGTGAGTAACTGCTGGCAGATGAGAGAGCATTACACAGAGCATAACACACACAATAATCCAACACAGAACAGAGAGAGCAAACGCCAGAAGTAGACAGAGTAATCAGACAAGACTAGAAACAGGTGTCACTGCAAATCAGCGCAGCTGATTGAGATGATGAACAGGTGAAGACAGTGTGTAAACATGTAAGTGTGTGTGTGCTGGTGTGACAGAGAGGAGTGTGTGAACGAGTGTGTGTAGTGAGAGAGAAACAACCCAGATCCTGACAGTACCCCTCCCTCAACGAGCGCCACCCGGCGCTCCGAGGAGAGGCCTGGCGAGCCCGGTAGAAATCCTCGATGAGCGAGCGGTCCAGGACGTCCCGGGCCGGGATCCACCGCCTCTCCTCGGGACCGTAGCCCTCCCAGTCCACCAAGAACTGGTGGCCACGCCCTCGAGGGCGAACATCGAGCAGCCTGCGAACTCTGAAAATGGAAGCGTCTTCGTCAAGGGGTGGCAGAGGAAGGGTAGGGCGGGTGGGAGCGCGAATAACCGGCTTAATACAAGACACATGAAATACGGGGTGTACCCGGCGTAATCGATGAGATAATCTTAGCTTGACCGCCCGCTGGACTAAGGACCTTCACAATAGCAAAGGGACCGACAAAACGGGGCATGAGCTTACGTGAGCCCTCGTGTATAGGTAGATCCTGAGTGGAAAGCCACACCTTCTGCCCACATACGTATCTAGGGGCCTTAACCCGACGACGATTCGCAGCTTTACAAGTACGTGCTCTAGTGCGGCATAAGGCCGATCTCACCCTCCTCCAAGTACGCTTGCACCTTTGAATATGGGCCTGTACGGAAGGCACGGAAGACTCAGAGTCTTGTGAAGTAAAAAGCGGCGGTTGGTAACCGAGACAGCTCTCAAATGGGGACAACCCAGTAGCGGACGACGGCAGAGAATTATGGGCATATTCAGCCCAGGACAACTGATCGCACCAAGAGGCAGGGCTCTGTGAAGTCAAGCTGCGCAACATGCGTCCGAGAATCTGATTAGTTCGTTCGGCCTGCCCATTAGTCTGAGGATGGAATCCTGACGACAAACTGGGGGATGCCCCAATCAGTCGGCAGAATTCCCTCCAGAACTGAGAGGTGAATTGGGGCCCTCTGTCAGAAACAATGTCCGAAGGAAGACCATGAATCTTAAATACGTGATCAACCATTACTTGGGCGGTCTCACGAGCGGACGGTAGTTTAGGAAGAGGAATGAAATGAGCTGCTTTAGAAAAGCGGTCGACCACAGTGAGAATAACCGTGTTGCCGGCGGATGGCGGGAGACCGATAGCGAAATCTAAAGCAATGTGCGACCAAGAGCGTGACGGAATGGGAAGTGGTCTGAGAAGGCCAGCCGGCGGAGAATTGCCTGATTTAGTCTGAGCGCAGACAGGACACGGCGCTTCTGAACCGGCGAATGTCACGTTCTCTAGTGGGCCACCAAAATCTCCGGCGAATAGCGGCCAAGGTACCCCTAACACCGGGATGCTGCGACTAATCTAGAGGCATGACCCCACTGGAGAACGGCTGAACGAGCGGTCTCGGGAACAAATAACGTACCCTCTGGGGCACGGGCGGTCTGACAACGCGTGAAAGGGCCCTCCTTACGGCCTGTTCGACTCCCCAGGCGACAGCTCCGACCACGCAGTGTTGGGGAACAATAACCTCCTTGGTCGAAGCGTCCACTGAAGAACCGAACTGCCGCGAGAGTGCATCGGGTTTAAGGTTCTTGGAACCTGGTCTAAACGAGATCGAGAAATCAAAGCGACCAAAAATAACGCCCAGCGGACTGACGAGCGTTAAGTCTCCTGGCGGAGCGGATGTACTCGAGGTTACGGTGGTCAGTCCAAACAATAAATGGAACACTGGCTCCCTCCAACCAGTGCCGCCATTCCCCTAGAGCTAACCGAATCGCCAAAAGCTCCCGATTACCTACGTCATAATTACGCTCAGCCGGCGAAAGACGGTGGGAAAAGAAGGCGCACGGATGGACCTTGTTATCACGAGAAGATCGTTGTGACAAAATAGCCCCCACCCCAACATCGGAGGCATCGACCTCGACTATAAATTGTCTCTCAGGATCCGGAGTGACTAAAATGGGCGCGGAGGTGAACAACCTCTTGAGTCGATCGAATGCATCTTAGCGTCACCTCAGACCAAACGAATCGAGACCTGGTCGAGGTGAGAGCAGACAGAGGGGCCGCGACTTGACTAAAATTACGAATAAATCGTCGGTAAAAGTTAGCGAATCCCAAAAGCCGCTGGAGAGCAACACGAGAATCTGGATTAGGCCAGTCGAGAACTGCCCGCACCTTCTCGGGATCCATGCTGATACCCTCAGCAGAGACCACCGAACCCAGGAACGTGACCGATCGAGAATGAAATTCACATTTCTCCGACTTGACAAAAGGCGGTTCTCGAGTAGTCGTTGTAAGACACAGCGAACGTGTTGGGCGTGTACTTCGAGAGAGGGTGAGAAAATTAGGATGTCGTCTAGATACACGAACACAAAGATATTTAACATGTCTCGCAAGGCGTCGTTGACTAACGCCTGGAATACAGCGGGCGTTGACCAATCCGAGCGGAAGAACGCGGTACTCAAAGTGGCCAATAGGGGTGTTAAAAGCGGTCTTCCACTCGTCTCCCTGCTTAATCTGAACGAGATGGTATGCGTTACGTAGATCCAGCTTCGTGAAGACTTTTAGCCCTGCAAGATTTCGAAAGCTGACGACATAAGGGGCAAGGGGTAGCGATTCTTGACCGTTATGTCGTTCAGTCCCGATAATCAATGCAGGGACGCTAGCGAGCCATCCTTCTTCTTCACGAAGAAGAACCCAGCACCGGCAGGAGAGGAGGACGGGACAATAATCCCAGCGTCAAGCGACTCGGAGAGGTATCTCTCTAGAGCCTCCCGTTCGAGCGCGGAGAGAGAATATAGTTTACCGCGGGGTGGCGTGGTACCAGGATGAAGATCGATGCTGCAATCGTAAGGGCGGTGAGGTGGTAAGGAAGCGGCCGGGAGCGGCTAAAACCGCTCGCAAATCGTGGTACTCCTCCGGGACTCCAGACAGATCTCCAGGCTCCTCCTGAAACACAGCGACAGAAGAAACCACAGGAATAGCAGAAACTAAACAATTAACATGACATGAAAGGCTCCAAGACAACATGGTATTCTTGACCCAGTCAATATGAGGGTTATGTTGGACTAACCAGGGATGTCCTAAAACAATGGGGGTATAGGGAGACTGAAAAATGAGAAAAGAAATAGTCTCTTGGTGGTTTCCAGAGATAACTAGACTCACCGGACGGGAGACACGGTGAATCTCAGACAAAATACTACCATCTAGGGCGAAGACGGTGGTAATGCTGTTCAAGTCCACCAGAGGGATGTTATGTTCCCGAGCCCATCTCTCATCCATAAAATTACCCTCAGCCCCTGAATCGATCAGGGCAGAACATGAAACAGTAGAACCAGCCCAACGAAGAACCGCGGGCAGGATGGTGCGGGACTTGGATGGGGAGGGCGTCACAGTAGCGCTCGCCAGTACTCCTCGGTCTACCGGCGACGCTGGCTTTAACGGACATGAAGCGGCAAAGTGGCCAGCCGCGCCGCAGTAGAGACACAGTCTGTTGGAGATCGCGACGCTGTTTCTCTTCAGCCCGGAGACGCATGCTACCCAACTGCATGGGCTCAGGATCAGGACGGGAAGCAGCAGAAGTAGATGGCTCACCAGGTGTAGCGGAGATTGCTCGAACACGTCGTCGTTGCTCGAAGCACTTGTCGAGAGCGAATCGCCAGCTCTATCAGTTGGTCGAGCTGGTCCGGTGAACCGCGAGCATAAATCTCCTCCCTCAAATTAACATTAAGGCCCTCCAGGAAACGAGCGACCAAGGCAGGCTCATTCCACTCGCATGTGGTGGACAGGGTGCGAAACTCAATGGCGAAATCGGCTGCAGTTCGGTTCCCCTGATGAATGGTGGTCAGAAGGCGTGAAGCCTCTCGACCAAAAACAGACTGGTCGAAGACCTTAATCATCTCCTCCTTAAAGAGATCAAAGCGACTGCAGTAGGATGTCCCTGCCTCCCAGCGAGGTTCCCCACCGTGCACGCCCAGTCAGTAACGAAATCACAAAGGCGATACGGAGCAATCACTAGCGTAAGTCTGTGGTTGCAGGGAAAACACCACCTCACACTGAATCAAAAAGGCTCGACACTCAGTCGACTCACCGGCATAACATGGGGGATTGTTCACACGAGGCTCTGGGGGAGAAGGACGACCCTGAACAGCTGGTGACTCCTGGTGCACCTGAAGAAGGCGAGCAGATAAATCATTCACCTGTGCAACCAAATTCTCCACCGCAAGTCTGGCAGCAGATAATTCCTCCTCGTGCCGGCCCAGCATAGCTCCTTGAATCCTTACCGCTGAAAAAAACGATTCCTCCTCTGCTGGATCCATAGTGGTTGGATTATTCTGTCATCGGGTGCCACAAACGGATCCAAATGCAAAAGGTAACTCAATTCAAAGTCTTTAATGAAAAAACCAAGGAAGTCTGTAGTGGATAACACAGGACAGGAACTTAACAGATGCTCTCCATGTAGACAGCCACACAGAGGATACTTTGTCTGGAGAGGTAACGTGGAACAGAAAGCTCACTTGAACGGAAAGTCCTGATCCAAAACAGTAAGTGGTTCAGAGCGGAGATGCCCGGTAGAAACTCCCCGCAGCAGGTAACAGGTAACACAGAGAAGAGCACAGCTATACAAGACAAGGCGCGGTGAGTAACTGCTGGCAGATGAGAGAGCATTACACAGAGCATAACACACACAATAATCCAACACAGAACAGAGAGAGCAAACGCCAGAAGTAGACAGAGTAATCAGACAAGACTAGAAACAGGTGTCACTGCAAATCAGCGCTGGCTGATTGAGATGATGAACAGGTGAAGACAGTGTGTAAACATGTAAGTGTGTGTGTGCTGGTGTGACAGAGAGGAGTGTGTGAACGAGTGTGTGTAGTGAGAGAGAAACAACCCAGATCCTGACATCAACATTTTGGGATTCACAGATCTCATTTCTTTAGGTATTTATAGCTGCGCCACCTGCTCTGTATTGTTTTTGGGAGAAGCACACACCCTCTTAAAGTGGCAGATACTCTTTGAGAGTTGATTATGGTTTTTGGAAAAGGTCATGAGGCATTAGTGTATTACTCCCTGCTTATTCAGAGTCTGGGGGACAGAGATTCAACTTCTCTCAAGAGATTAAGGGAGAAAGATTTTAATTTGGTATTGGAGGAGGGAATGTGGTCTAGGATTCTAAAAACGTCAAGTCTGCATCTAGAGATGCAAGGGTGCGCCTTGTGCAATTCAAGATTTTACATAGTTTCTATTGGACCCCCTCTAGATTGTATAGGCTTGGTCTTAAAAACACATCCACCTGCTGGCGATGCCAATCAGAAAATGGAGACACAACCCATGTCTTTTGGGGGTGTATTAAGATCCAAGAATTTTGGTTGAAGGTTCAGAGTTTTATGTGATGTTTTGGGCACGCAAATTTTACTTTGGGGGATAAACACATAAACAAATTGGGTTCTGTCAACTATCATGATTGGCAGACAAATTATTTTAAGGGGATGGAAGTCTGATGGAGTGCCATTATTTACGGAGTGGTGTGCAGAGATGGGAAGGGTTACAGCTTTCGAGGAGGTGGCAAGTAGAAGGCTGGGGTTTGGGGACTTGTTTGTTAGGAAATGAGGTAATTATAAATGTAAAAATATCTTTCAGTTTTTAAGACATTTAATGCAAATGAAATACAAAACCTCACTGCTGTTTCAGGATTTTTTCCTTGAGTTACTTGAGAAAAACAAAAAAAAAACTCTCACCGTCCCATGTCTTTTGGGGGTGTATTAAGATCCAAGAATTTTGGTTGAAGGTTCAGAGTTTTATGTGATGTTTTGGGCACGCAAATTTTACTTTGGGGGATAAACACGTAAACAAATTGGGTTCTGTCAACTATCATGATTGGCAGACAAATTATTTTAAGGGGATGGAAGTCGGATGGAGTGCCACGCTGCACGAGAGTTTGTTTGTGGCCTGCTTAGCACTGTTTATTCTCATACGTTCAACGTTATAGTCATCGTTCATAGTTATATCCTTTGTCATTTTACCGCGTCGTTCATAGTTATATCCTTTGTCATTTTACCGCGTTTCAGATTCTTCCGCTTTATCTCCCGTTTCATCTGCGTGTATTTTACAGGTTGCTGCTGACACCTAGCTAGATCCAGATTCACCCTTGCATCTCTAGATGCAGACTTGACGTGTTTGTAGCCTTTAATCCTTAAACATCTGCCATTTTAAGCATGCATCGGGTCTTCCCATATTATTCTCTTATCGGGATTCAACTGTGCGCATATTCCACCTGCATCCGCATTCTATTTTTATCGCGATTAAACTGCGTGCATTTTTTCAGAGTGCACCCGTTTTTTCTCCTCTGCGGTACACAGATTATTGCATCGATCTCAAAGCACCGCTTATCAAGAACAACCACCACCAACAACAAACAATTTTGTGAGGGATTCAAATCAATCTCAAAACCCTCACCGCTCAGGAACAACGAACAATTTGCGGTAAGTCATGGCATCGGCTCATGTTATTTGTTCATGCATTGCATGTCACATGTTTAAAATAGCCTCCTCCTTCAGCAGTGAGGGATTCACTTGTGATAAATGTAAGGAATTAGTCAGGCTGACGGAGAAGGTTAATGAGTTAGAGACTCGCATCCGAACGCTAGTAGAGGTCAGTGAGAAAGAGAAGCCGGTAGATACTTTTTCGGATGCGGGCAGTACAGAGAGCAACACACACACTTTGGTTCCGGCTATAGATCCCCTGCAGCAGGGCATTTGGGTGACGTCTCGGCGGCATACTCGTTCAGCAAAGAGACACCACTCTCCCGCTCCTGTTAGGGTTTCCAATAAATTCTCCCCACTCAGTGATACACCCACTGAGAATCATATTGAAAGAGCCCTTGTTATCTGTGATTCTATTGAAAGGAACGTGGAAATAGAGACTCCAGCCACTATTGTTAATTGCATTTCGGGGGCCAGAGCGTCTGACATCAAATCAAATTTACAAGTGCTGGCTAATGCTAAACGTAGATTTTCTAAAATTGTTATCCATGTCGGCACTAACGATGTCTGGCTTCGCAAGTCGGAGATCACTAAAGATAAGGTTAGAGAGCGATGGCAAATTTGCAAATTTGCAAAAACGATGTCAGACACTGTAATATGCTTTGGTCCCCTCCCTGCTCGTCGTGGTGACGAGGTTTATAGTAGATTAGTGTCACTGAATGGCTGGATGTCTGAGTGGTGTCTGCAGAATAAAATAGGATTCATAGACAATTGAAAAAGTTTTTGGGGTAGACCTGACCTGCTAAAGAGAGACGGACTCCATCCCTCCAGGGAAGGTGCCGCTCTCCTCTCTAGTAATTTGGCTCATAGACTTAATAATGATATTAATTGACTAAATGGGGCCCAGGTCAGGAAGCAGACAAACTGGTTAATCTGAACGTCTGCTAGATGCCTTGAGACGTCACACAGGTCACATAAACTACAACACATAGAGACTGTATCACCTAGATATCTCATAGAGACTGTGTCTGTTTCACGAACTACGAAACACAATACCCTCACTAAATCATTTAGAAAAAAATTGATTAAGGTCAAACTTGAACAAAACAAACAAATTAAAAATACACATCATATAAAAATAGGGCTACTAAACATTAGATCTCTTTCTACCAAAGCACTAATTGTCAATGATTACAGATCATAGATTGGATGCGCTCTGTTTGACTGAAACCTGGCTTAAACCGGATGAATATATTAGTTTAAATGAATCTACTCCCCCAGGTTATTGTTACAAACATGAGCCTCGTCTGAAGGGTCGAGGAGGAGGTGTTGCTACAATTTACAGTGAAGATTTTGGTGTTACTCAGAGGACAGGATATAAATGTAAGTCTTTTGAACTAATAATGCTTAATGTGACATCAAATACAAATATAAATAAAAATCTCTGTCGTCCTTTACCCTTGCTACAGTGTATAGATCACCCGGGCCTTATTCAGATTTCCTTAGTGAATTTGCAATTTTTTTATCAGATCTTGTAGTTACTGTAGATAGAGCCTTAATTGTTGGTGACTTCAACATTCACATAGATAATGAAAATGATACACTGGGATTAGCATTTATCGATATTCTCAACTCTCTTGGAGTCAGACAAAATGTAACAGGACCAACTCATTGCCATAATCATATGCTAGATTTAATTCTTTCATATGGAGCTGATGTTGATAATATAGAAATTCTGCAGCAGAGCGATGACATCTCGGATCTTTACCTCGTCTCTTGCATGCTGCAATCAGCTAATGTTACGCAATCTACACCACGCTATCGTTCAGGTAGAACTATTCTTTCGACCACTAAAGATAGCTTCACTAATACTCTTCCAGATCTATCTCATATACTCAATAAACCCCAAAGCCCAGAAGAACTTGATGAAATAACAAAAAATTTAAATGCAGTCTTCTCTAGCACCCTTGATGTTGTCGCCCCACTTAGATTAAAGAAAATTAAAGAAATAAGCCCTGCACCATGGTACAATGATCACACTCATGCTCTCAAGAGAAAAGCTCGGAAAATGGAGCGCATGTGGAAAAATACAAAATTAGAAATATTTCAGGGTGCATGGAAGGATAGTGTCTATAGCTACAAACACGCACTCAAAGATGCCAGGTCAGCATATTTTAGTAAACTCATAGAAAATAACCACAACAATCCTAGATGTTTATTCAGTACTGTGGCTAAATTGGTTAAGAATAAAGTCTCAACCGAACCAGATATTATGTCACAGCTCAAGAGTAATGACTTCATGAATTTCTTTACAGATAAAATTGAAATAATCAGAAATAAAATTGGAATTATGCAATCATCTGTCATAGCACCTCAGAAAACAGTGTTGAATAATTTCCCTCATGTGCAACTACAATCCTTCGCTATCATAGGTCATGAAGAGCTAACAAAACTTATCGAAACATCAAAAGCCACAACTTGTTTGTTAGATCCTATACCAAATAAGCTCTTAAAAGAGGTATCTCCTGTAATATCAGAACCTCTTCTTAATATCATTAACTCCTCGCTATGCTTAGGACATGTCCCAAGAAACTTTAAAATGGCAATTATCAAACCTCTAATTAAGAAGCCACAACTTGATCCTGGAGAAATTGCTAATTATAGACCAATTTCAAATCTCCCGTTTATGTCAAAAATACTAGAAAAGGTAGTATCCTCCCAAATATGTTCATTTCTACAGAGAAATAGTGTATATGAAGAATTTCAATCAGGATTTAGGCCTCATCACAGTACAGAGACTGCACTTATCAGAGTTACAAATGACTTGCTCTTATCATCTGATCGCGGCTGCATTTCTCTTCTAGTGCTTTTAGATCTGAGTGCTGCATTCGACACGATAGATCACAACATTCTCTTGAATAGGCTGGAGAATTATGTTGGAATTTGTGGAGTGGCATTAGCATGGTTTAGGTCATATTTAGCAGACTGCTACCACTTTGTCTATGTAAATGAGGAATTGTCAAACCAAACAAAAGTAAAATATGGAGTGCCACAGGGATCAGTTTTAGGGCCTCTGCTTTTCTCCATGTATATGCTTCCCCTGGGAGATATTATCAGGAATCGTGGAATAAGTTTCCACTGCTATGCTGACGATACACAACTTTATATTTCTTCAAAACCTGATGAGATTTCACAATTCTCAAAATTAGCAGAGTGTATCAATGAAATAAAAGATTGGATGGGCAGAAATTTCCTTCTACTGAATTCTGACAAAACAGAGGTTCTAATTATTGGACCAAAAAACTCTAAAAATAAGCCACTAAAATATAATTTGACTCTAGATGGATGTACTGTTACATCATCTTCAACAGCGAGAACTTTGGTGTTATATTTGATACCAATCTGTACTTTGAAAATCAAATTACAAATGTTTGTAGAACAGCATTCTTCCACCTAAGAAATATTGCTAAATTAAGGCATATGCTCTCGGTTGCTGATGCCGAAAAACTAATTCATGCGTTCATGACCTCAAGACTAGATTATTGTAATGCATTACTGGGAGGATGTCCAGCAAGATCAATAAATAAACTTCAGTTGGTTAAAAATGCAGCAGCCCGAGTGCTGACTAGAACCAAGAAATATGATCATATTAGCCCCATTTTATCATCGTTACATTGGCTACCTGTTAAATTCCGTATTGATTTTAAAATTCTGTTAACTACGTACAAAGCTTTGAATGGTCTAACTCCGCAGTACTTAAGTGATCTTCTACCACGCTATATTCCAACACGTTCATTAAGATTACAAAATTCTGGCCTATTGATAGTTCCTAGAATATCAAAATCCACTAAAGGAGGAAGATCCTTTTCATATTTGGCTCCTAAACTATGGAATAGTCTCCCAAACACTGTTCGAGATGCAGACACACTCTCTCAGTTTAAGTCTAGACTAAAGACTCATCTATTTAGCCAGGCATACACCTAATTTATCCTCCAACCCACAATTAGGCTGCTTTAGTTGGGTCTGCCGGAACCAGAAACCAGAAACATTGAGCATGATCTCTAACTCTGCAATAAATTCAATGGCATCTATGCTTACATCTTTTTATTTGTTTCCCTGTCTCAACCTCGGGACTCCTATCCTGAGGTCACCAGAACCAGCTGGATCCAGCACCATTCCTGCTTCATGTTGGACTCCACTGCTACATGTCGCAGAATGATGATGACTAAATGCAGCCGGTGCCAGCCAAACATCACTTCAATCTATTATGACGAACTTCAGAGGATGAAATGATGCCAACTCTTAGACTAACTATTGCCAACAAAAGCCTTCATCAGCCAATTAACAAGGACAATTGCATCTATGTGAACTTCTCCAATTAATCAAGATGGACTTCAAAGACTTTGGTCATTAATCTTACAGTTCAAACACAATCGATGCTTAATCACTGACCCTTAACACTTAGTTTAATAATTTTAAACCATGATTTTACCTATACATAATTAATATTTACATTACATTCATAATGTTAGCCAGAGGGGAACTGGCCCCCACAGTGAGTCTGGTTTCTCCCAAGGTTATTTTTCTCCATTAATCTACATCTTATGGAGTTTTGTGTTCCTTGCCACAGTCACCTACAGCTTGCTCACTGGGGTTATTAATACAATTATCACTTAATTATTTTTAAACACTATTAAAAATCTTATTTTATCTAAATTACACAATGATGATTAATCGACTTTATAGACATTACAGTTTTATCGTCTGTTAATGCTGATATTCTGTAAAGCTGCTTTGAAACGATGTGTGTTGTGAAATTCAGCATGTGTGTTCACTCCAGGTGTGAATGGCTTATTAGGAATCTATTGTTTTGATTAATATGTTGATTGCGGCGAGAAATTGTGCAAAACATTTGCGTTGGTGTGAAATGCCTTTACTCCAGCAATTTCGGCATTACAAATATTATCTATGTTTGCTAACCTAACAGATTATTAAAAAACATCTCAACGTCTCAAAAGTTATCATAATAGCAAAAGTGTTTTCATTTATATTTTTGAAGCAGAGTACAAAATCAATCCGCAATGAAAATTTACCACAATAGTGCAGTTGGTTTGGTGTTTATGTGTTGAATACATATGTAATATGCAATATGCAATGTCAAGTTGAAAAAACATGCAAGCACACCTCAAAATGCTTCTTTAGATATGACGTGGAATAATTTGCAGTGGACAGGATATTAAGTTTGGGAAGGCATAGTTTACATTGCACTGTACTTTTTTTGCCCTGTGTCTCCTTACATGTTAAATGATTATTGTAAATCCAGTAGTCAAATGCTGACTGAGACCTCTTTGTCTTCAATGTAATTGTAGCCACCTACAGTAGCAAGTGTTCAGCATCAGGTCTGTGTGTGCAACTCTACAATCCCCCATCAAAGACTTACAAAATTACAGTTTATCAGCAGTAGGCTGATTTAGAATGAAACATTTTAAATTATTAAAAAAAGAAGAATTACGGGGATCAATAAATTATGAACGATTTACAGCCATTGCCTGATAAACATGTAATCATGAAATCCACAAAGTAACTGTAATCTGATTATAAGTATTATAACATATAATCTAATTACAAGTAATATATTTTTGGAATCTGATTACATAATCCAGAAATCAGTTACTACCCAGCAGTGTTAAATCCATAACTGACATATTGTGACAGTATGATTAAACACCCAAAAGAAGAACAAGCTCCAGTATGTTTTTATCAGTCAAAAGAAAAGCAGTCAGTCAGTGCTAGTTCACCACCCAGGATTAGCCGAGAGAAAGTGCTTTTCCAATAGGTGTCATGCAATATCACACTTGTCTCTGTAAGTGCTCAAGGCTCGATAAACTGTAGTGAAAAGATGTCTGCGGGCCACAGTCAGATCGTTTGCAAAGCCAATCAGAAGACTTTCTGCACATCGATCATTGTGCACATTCAAAGGGCAGCCCATATATAGTATGCTCGTATAAGTGCTGGTACGATGTCCTGCTACACCCAATTTCTCTTCAGGGTCGCAACTTCATCTCTTGTGCTCTGGATGCCAGAATCTTTGCTTCATGGCTGAAACTGCACACCTTAACAGTGAGTGGATTATTTCTACCTCCCCACGTGTGCTCCAGCAAACAGCATATCTTTTTAATACTTCAGTGTTTGATATTGTGTTGTATTTTGTATGTTTCTATCAGTGAAAATAAAGAAAAAGGGCCTTTTGCTTAACAAAGCCTTTATAAAGATGACATTTTACAAATGTTTCTCAAGCACATACATTTTTTTTTATATATATCCTTCTCTCTGATGGGCATGAGCACTGTTTTATATAAACGGTGCCTGTTGAGACTGATTGTGTTCACTGTGAACGACCCAAGATGCTGTGAATCAACTCAAGATGCTTTGCTCTCAGCTCGCTTTTGCTCTGAAAGTCGAAGCCACTCCCCTCTCTGCTATACTCCTGCATCTCCATGTCTTCTGGAGTGACACCCTTTCAAGGTTATATGCTTGACTGGTGTTCCTCCAGAAGTGAGGACCCGGCACATTGCCCTGTGCGTACAATATTAAATTATATGAGCGTTTGGATGCAAGACTGACTCAATCCACGCTTAAAGTGTATGTTGCTGTTATCACGGCAGGCCATGTCCCTCCAAGCCTAGGGAAGGTTATGTGCCCAAATTTTGGCCACTCCCTTCAGAGTTCAGGTGGTAACATTACATGAATCGGACGAGGATGCAGAGATGGTACAAGTCCAATTCAGACTGATGGATCTGCTCTTTGTCTGCTTTGGGGTCCGTTCAAAAGGTTTGGCCATCTCCAAGCAAACACTTGGTTGTCGGTGCCATTTTGCTCACTTATGATTTGCAAGGCATGCAGTGTCCCTTGGGTGTTAAGGCCCATTCTACCAGGAACATGGCCTCCTCTGGGGCTTAAGAAAAGGGTGTGTCCTTGCAGGACATCTGCCTGGTTTTGGGCTGGGCTTCCCTAACAACTTTACCAGGTTTTATAACTTGAATGTTCCCTATCTTTCTTCCCAGATCCTTGCTGCAAAGGACAATGCGTGTTCACGGCAACATTGTGTTCTGTCCATAATGTTCCTTGACTTATCTCAGAGTGAAGATAAATGTTTAAGGTTCTACTTCCCTGTTGGTTAGTGCCATTTTTTTTTTCATTTGTCACTGTGTGGCATTTCTGTATTAATTTCCACACTGCAGTGTAGGTAGGAATTCTGTATTGTGTTTCACTACCCTGTATGGCTAGTGTAATTTCTATATTTTGTAACGTGCATGGCCAGCACAGTTCTCTGTCCTGAGTATGGTAATCTAACCGTGCTGAGAAATATGGGCTGGGAAATCGCTACTGGAAACAATACTCACCATGCTCAGATCCATTCGGCCAATGGAAAAGTGCATCATGATGTTCCATTTCAGTTAGAATTCTGCATAAGAAGCCAGTTAATTATGTAAGCAGTAGACAGCAAGTCAGCTCACAAGGTTTTGTATCAAAGTCATTAAATTTGTTTCCATTCAAACTCTTGTTCAAAGTGTCCGAAGTATCACATACAAAGAAAATTCTGCAAGGCAATTAATTTCCCTCACTTTTCAATGGCACTGTCATCCAGGCACTCTTTGGGGATTCAGGTATTCTGAAATAATCTGTTCACTGCGCCTTCATCATTTTTGGATTTGAATAGGTCAGGAAGCGTATCACTGACTCACAGACTCTGACTGAATGGTTCCTCTGTTCCCTTGAAAGACTCTCTTCACAGAGCCATACAACACATCATCCTTTCAAAGAAACACAATGCTGGCACTAATTAACTATTGCACAAAATCAATTGCAAGAGCAAATAAAAGACCAAAAAAGAGAGTGGGTGCCTGCAAGCTCTTGGGAATAATAAGAAACTGATTAATAAATGCGACTGCCCTCTGGGTTGGTTCTGGAGGTTAAAGAGGTGGTCAGCGGTTGTGGTCATGAATTACCAAACTCTGCAAAAGGAAACTCTTAAAAAAAAAAAAAAAAAAGTGGCCGTACCATGATGATGACAGATGGTAATATCATGGTACGTTAATATATACCATGGTAATGAATGATTACCATATTAGTAAGGCACATTCATTTTTACATGTTATTTTAAAGCATAACATGACATTACCAAGGTACATGCCAAAAAAATTGGCATTAGTTGCATGTACTCCTGCTAGTCGAGTAGTTTTGACACTGGTTTACCTGTTGGATCTGTCGACTACTCATAAATAACATATGTTGTGATTTCTCTAAAAAAGATTACAGTAGTACAGAAAATAAATTCTATCCACATAGTGTGTCCCAGTGTATCTGTTTTATCAGTTGGTTTAATAACCTGTAACATCCAAATATATTTGGATTTCCTCAAAAGTGAAAATGAAGCATGTCTCAATTTTTGTAATTCAAGAGGACGAAGAAGGACAGTATATGGTGACATTTCTGGATGGGCTCTTCCCGAATCTGCTCAACATAACAGGCCACAAACTGAGATCATCCAATAAAGATATTGTATTAGTCGAGGCGAGGAGTAAAGGAAGGCTTTCTTGGAAGAACCACAGCATTTTCTTGTTCCCAGACTTTGCGAATTCGACAAGAGAGACACGTGATCAATTCAAGGAATACAATAAACTCTTACATCAACGGAAGGTCGCTTTTGCTCTGATGTTCCCGGCCAAATTGAGAATAGATGCTAAGGATTGCCACAAAATATTTACATGTGTAGGGTGCTACTCGTTGTTTAGATCAGTTTTACTATCAGAAATACTGTAACTAATAATTAATATTTAGTCATTATTAATCAATAATTAAATTAAATAATAGAATTTAACTCATTAAATTCTATCCTTGGGGCAACACTCTTTGACAAGAGAAAAATGATAGTAAGTTACTTATCGAGTCTAATAAAAATCTACCCTGAAGGTTGAGTTTTTTGATTATTAAACAAAATAATCAAGAAGATGAGGAGCTAGTCAAATTATTGCCATACGAATCCAACAGTAATCTGTTTACAGTTGGCTTCTAACAACAATAAAATAACAATACACTGAAGTAATAAGGGAGTTCTTGATGTGGCAGTCAAACAATCAACTAGGAGTACTTCTTATTATAATATAACAAGATTTATTATAATCAAACAGCAATGAACAGTGCCAATACTATACAAATATAACACAAAACATAACAGGGAAATTCTAACTAAATAGTAGAGCTATATGATAATGTATATTTGTATGAGGGGATATGTCTAGATATGGTAACAAAGAAAACAAAATAGCCGATTAAACTCCACATGGAGAACTAAGTTAGAAATTGAGGATCCGGTCCGCATAGCGAACTAGATCAAAAAGGCGGAGCCAACGATTATTTGAATGCAGAGGGAAAGAAAGATGGCTGGATCAGATCTGTAGCAATGGAGCTAATACCACGTGCGGGTGGAAATGATCAGACACACCAAGGAACTGACGAAACAGCCGGGACAATTTGAAACACCAGCCAGATCTACCCAGACATCAAGCCTTACTTGGGAAAACCTGTGTGATTTCAGCAGCGTTGTCCGTTTGAATTCCTGTTGCATTGAGCGGAGAAAACGATCTGGAATTGGTCCTTTGTCATATGCTCATCAGCAAAAAGAAGACTTTATTTCTCAGGTCCGGTAATGGAGAGAAATGCAGGAGATAGACAATGTTGATAGAAAACGAGGGAGAATGGAAGCTGGACGCCTTTCCGTTTTCCAAATAAATTCACTGTTGTCTTGCAGTGAAAATGAATGAACCGGTTGTAATAAGTATAATACTAGACTGGAACAAAGCTAAGTTAATCTTACTCTACCGTGGCCAAATGGAAGGAAAACTTTGTATTTGTAGATACACATCTTTTTAAACCGCTGGCTTAGAAGCTGGGCGCAGAGAGGCCGAACTCACCTCTGTCCGCTGGTTTTGTTGACAAGATGACATCATCGGTCATAGGCCGCTTTTTGACCAATGGTGTTTGAGACTGGGTCCATGGGCAGGACTACACATCCAGCTGTGAAACTGTGACGGACCCTGGGAAACTGAGTTTAATGTCTCACCTTTGATCATAGAAAAAAGGGCCATGCAGTCCCCGCTGCCATTTTGATTGGGCAAGGCCTTACACATGTCCCCAGCAAGCGATGTCCTTCATAAAGTCAGTGGACTGAGTAAGTTATATTGTGGTACTCACATTGCAGCCAAATGGTCCGACTCAATGAACATTAACTGGACTGTACGAGGAAGCTGAGCACTTTTTTGTTTCTTTTTGTGCTGGTTCCGCCTAGCGGCTGGAGTTGTTTTGTGCAGTAGCTCTCCTTCAGGACAGTGTTGTGGATGAAACAAGTTCTTTGTGCTTATGCCTCCTAATGGTTAGAATTTGTTTTGTGGAGAATTTCTTGCAGAACTTTGGAGTGATTGGGTCATTTGTTGCACTCATGTAGCAGTCGAATGGGCCAGCTCACTAAACATTCATTTGAGTGCCCAAGGAAACTGAACAGCTTTTTTTTGTTTGTTTTTTTGTGCTGGTTCCGCTAGCAGCTGGGGCTTGTTTTGGGGAGGAACACACCTTTAGGACATTTATGTCGATGAATCTACACATTCTTTGTGTTTATTTCGGACATTTATTTAAATGTCGCCTCACATATACTGCTGAACCCCAAATTATGTATTAATAAGTCCCCTTTCTGCTGGTCAGAATGAATTGTGAGGGTGGAGTTAATATGTTTGCTGACCTATAAGAGAGTAGAGTGTTGAAATCCTTTTGAAAATTTGGTTCAACATTTTGGGATTCCCAGATCTCAGATCTTTAGGCATTTACAGCTGCACCACCTGCTCTGCACTATTTTGGGAGTAGCATAAACCCCCCTAAAGTGGAAGATACTCTGGAAGAGGTGATTACTGCTTTTGGAAAAGGTCAGGAGGCATCAGTGTATTACTCCCTGCTAATTCATAGTCTGGGTGATGGAGCTTTAACTTCTATCAAGAGATTATGGAGAAAGTTTTAAACTTGGTATTGGAGGAGGGAGTGTGGGCTATGATTCTAAAAAAATGTCTAGTAATGCAAGGTTGCGCCTTATGCAATTCAAGATTTTACATAGATTCGATTGGACACCCTCTAGATTGTATAGGCTTCGTCTTAAATACACACCCTGGCAATGCAGTCAGTAGATGGAGACACAACCCATGTTTTTTGGTGGTGTGTAAAGATTCAAGAATTCTGGTTGAAGGTTCAGAGTTTATGAGATTTTGGGCACTCAAATTTTATTTTGCCCCAGACTCTGTATTTTGGTTGATGGGGCAGTCATCAATATGGGGGATAAACACATACAAAATTGGGTTCTGACCAGTGTTATGATTGGGGTTGGAAGTCGGATGTTACGCCCTCATTTCAGGAGTGGTGTGCAGAGAAGGGGAAGGTGGCAGATTTTGAGGAGGTGTCATGTAAAAGGCTGGGGATTTGGGATTTGTTTGATGGGAAATGGGGCAGTTATTTAGCGTTTTGGGGGGACTCTTGGGGAGGGTCTGTGGAAAGAGAAGTATAGTTTTAAATGTGTTTGATTATAATTATATATATATATATTTTTATTAATTTATTTATTTTTGTCTAGTTTGTCTAGTAGGCTATGTGACAACAGGGGGGTTTGTTGAGGGTCAGGGTGGGGTTGGTGATTGGAGAGGGGGCAGTAATAAAAGGGGTTAAATGTTGATTAGATTTTTTGTTTTTTGTTATATCTATGAATCAACATATAATGTTAATCAGAATAAGTCAAAATGAAGTGAACACAAAACATTGGTTCATTAAGATACTACATGCTGACAGGTCACCAAGATGCTTGGATGCAAACTGTTTTTCTTGGTGTAGTAAAATGTCATGCAAGCTCTACCAAGGTACTGAATGATTACCATTAAATAATTTAAATGTACATGGCACTCCAAAGTACTTTATTTGAATAATATGTTATTATGAAGGTAGATGTCAACAAACCATGCTATTACCATGGAACCTTTTTTTAGTGAAAGTGTTTGGAAGCTACATTGAAACTCCAGTATCCTTAGTAACTACTCATAACATAAACAAAGTATAGTTTAACCATGGTATTTGCAGTAAAACCAGAGTAACTACACAATTAACCATGGTCAAATGCAAAGTCTGATTAAGGTAAGTAATCGATAAGTAAATCATTTACATGTCACTAAAATGAATTGAAGCTCCCAATGCTAAATATAAGATAATTGTTATTTTAACAGGTTAATTTGCATAAATTGTCTGAAAGAACCAATTTATTCAGAGATGTTAACACAGTATGGTATAGAAACAAGAAGAATAGAAAAGTCAAAAGTTAAAATTAAAATTTAAGCCTCAAAAAAGATCTTACATCATAAAACCTGGTCTTGACAATGTCAAACTACAGTGCCACCGCACTTAAGCCCCAAGAGTTAACAGCATTAACAGCTACAGTGGAGAGGTTAAAGGTGAATCTCTGTGTGAGTCAGTATGGCTGTGCTCGCTATCATTAACGACAGACACACAGGTGAGCTCTCGGGGGAGAACCGTGGCTCACATCACTTATGGAGGGCTGTCGACAGGGGCATGCTGTTAGCCAGAGTAATTACACCAATAGAAGTAATTTCTGACCATGTTCCAGTTATTTACATGGAAGATTCTTGCAAATTCTCTTTATGACTGCAGAACAGTTCAGCGACTAGCCTAACAATTGTTCTCTTTCACAAATAAATGCACACAAGTCTCACATGCACTTACAGTTCATGCACAGAAAACATTCTCAGCTAATTTTCCACCGGCTGTATGCACATTAATTTGTTCTTTCACTCATTCAAAAGTTGATGAATGTGGGATATTGTAAATGAGGGAGTGTTTACCCCAGTTAGTTATTTGCATAAAACATGTCCAAGAAAACTCCATATAAGGGCTTTCAAAGTCTTTATAAGGGCGCACAACCTCTGGTATACAGCCATTTAGAATTTTCTTCAAACTTATCCTTACAATCTCAAAAAATCAGCTTTAGCTTGAGATCAGGCACAGCAAGATCTTTGAGTAAAGCTAAGTGTGACAGTCTCTAAAGCAGTTAAAACCTTTTTTTTCCAAGACTGCATGTGAAAATAATTATTATCAAAATATAAATAACTACAGTCTTGACGAACACAAAATAGGTATCATTTGAAAGCTTAGAAGCTACTTTCATGTAGGCATGACCAAAACTGAACAAGTGCTTTGAAATTTGCAGACAAATCAGAAGTGATTATAAATGTATAAAACCATTTGCATATTATTGCAATCAGTAAAAACATCAAACTGATCAAATAGCCATGTGTCATATGTTGTAGTAGAATACAAACAGACTATTTGTTTTACTCACAGACAAAAATATAGCAAGTATTATCTAAGTGTATGTCATTGACAATTATATTGGTGTTGCTTATATGCCGCATTTCGCTTATGAAAAATAGAAATATCACATAATGCACCATTATTTTGAGGAGGTGATTGTCTTTCAAACAAGCCTTCTCACAATGTAATTGGATGCATAGATCATTAGATAATCCACTCAAAGTACAATGTTACATATGGCCACCAAGAGATGGCGCCAAGTAAATAACCAGCATGATGTCATTAATATACATAGCTATTTGTAAGTTAATCTTTGTAACATTAAACGTACATGTTTTTACGTTTGAGTAGACACTAAAATATACAATATGGACATTTGAAAGTGTCTAAAATGTAAACATTTTTATGAATTTACAGCTTTAGAAACTTAAAATACTGACAAATCCATTACAACTATGTTTGAATACTCAAATCAATTATAAATATATTTGTAAATTTTACTGTTTTATACACTGGTGGCCAAAAGTTTGGAATAATATACAGATTTTACTGTTTTGGAAGGAAATTGGTACTTTAATTCACCAAAGTGGCATTCAACTGATCACAAAGTATATTCAGAACATTATTAATGTAAAAAACAGCACCATCACTTTTTGAAAGAAGATTTTTGATCAAATCTAGACAGACCCCATTTCCAGCAGCATCACTCCAACAACTTATCCTTGAGTAATGATGATCCTTGATGCTAAATTGGTACTAGAAAATCACTTGCCATTATAACAAACACAGCTGAAAGCTATTTAGTTAATTAAATTAAGCTTAACATTGTTTTTGTGTTTGTTTTTGAGTTGCCACTGTATGCAATAGATTGACATTGCAATATTAGGTAAAACAAATGGCAAAAAAGAAACAGCTTTCTCTAGAAACTCGTCAGTCAATCATTGTTTTGAGGAATGAAGTCTATACAATGCTTTAAATTGCCAGAAAACTGAATATGACATTCAAAGTTGTGCGCTACAGTCTTCAAAGAGAAAGCACAACTGGCTCTAACAAGGACAGAAAGAGATGTGGAAGGCCAGATGTACAACTAAACAAGAGGATAAGTACATCAGAGTCTCTAGTTTGTGAAATAGACGTCTTACATGTCCTCAGCTGACAGCTTCACTGAATTCTACCCACTCAACACCAGTTTCATGTACAACAGTAAAGAGAAGACTCAGGGGTGCAGGCATTATGGGAACAATTGCAAAGAAAAAGACACTTTTGAAACAGAAAAACAAAAAGAAAAGGTTCGAGTGGGCAAAGAAACACAGACATTGGACAGACATTGGACAACAGATAATTGGAAAAGAGTTATGGATCTTAACCCCATTGAGCTTTTGTGGGATTTCATATATCTGCTCACTAGATTCTGTGTGTCTATAATGTAGCCTGTAATTTAACAATCTAACACTGAGATTATTGGGTTTGATGTGAGAGATGAATGCAATGTTATCAATAGGGCTGGGCAATAAAACAATCATGATGTTTATCTGAAAAAAGAGAGATGTCCTCAATCAAACTTTTGAGTAGTTTTCATTATAGCTGTGTTCATTACATTAATTGCAATAGCAAGAGCACCACTGGTTGCATCTTGACTTTTTATTTCCTGACGTCTGTAGCTGCGTGCTGTTTGATTTACAGGTGGCTAATGTTTGAGTGCTAATGCGGGTCGTGCATACATGATCAAATACACTTCACAATTCCACCAATGCCTGTCTTGATGTGTCATTAATCAATGCAGGCGTTTATGTCTAAAGTGAATTTAAACAGTTGGACAAAAAGCATATTAGCATCAAAATGTCAGACTTGAAGTGTACATGTAACTGAATTGAGCACTGTTTAGTAGGCTATGTCATATAACGGCTATTAATCAAACAACAATAACAAGAAAATGAGAAAACCACTCATTAGCTTTAAAAGTATTAATATAATAGAATAAAACTGTGACATTTTTAATAATAATATTTTTTTTAAATATGGTTTGTTTTTTAATAATACTGACCCCTGATGTAGAAGAGTGTGTTAATTGGTATAATAAATTACCAGGAATGTATAGATGATAAAATAATTTATTATTATGATTAGCCTTTATAAAGATAGAAAAGGATCAATATTTACAGAGCAATACTTCAGCAGAACATTCCACCAGTCACAAACTTCAGAAAATTGTGTATCATGCTTTTGAATGAGAACACAACTATTTCTGGGCTTAAAAGATACAAGAACTAAATCAATGTTGAACATTTTATCTCAAAAGGAAGACAATGTGGCCCCCCATGTGCTACTTAAAGAAATAATTCACACAAAAATTAAAATTCTCTCATCATTTACCAGGGCTGGACTGATAATCTGGCATAGCGGGAAAACAGCTTCTGCCACTGGGGGCAGTGGTTTGAATTTCGGTAAGCACAGACTTTCAGAGGCAGAATTTTCGATCTCCTGTCGCTGAATACATACATCCAGTCTGATCACTCATGAAAGCTAATACATTTAATTTTATTTCAAATAAATATTTAATGCCCTTCTATTTTGTTTATTTGTTAAGTGTAGATGTTATAAGTAGGATAATGAACAATCACACAAAGATTATTGCAAAATAAACAACAAAAGTTAGATCACAACTCTGACACAAACTAAAGATTTTATTTATTGTTTCTTTCAGGAGACTTACATATTAACCACCTATCAATGCCAACTACTCAAAACACCCTAGCAACTACTTATCAACATGCTGAAACAAACCAAGAACACTTTAAAAACCACATATCAACACCCTGGGAACTACACACAACAACCTAGCATTCTGGTGGTGGGATTTGCATGGGCAAACATGCTTTTCCAAAGGGAAAGACACAGCAGAGACCACACCCTGCCCCAAGGGGAGGTAGTTGTGTGGAAATACATCACATGGACTTACCGAATAGCAGTATGTGGAGGAAGTTCCTGTGGTAGGTTCTAACCAGAGGGGAAGGAGTTCTACAAACACAGCAATCAGTGGCAGAGGGAACTCTGCCAAGGAAGATGCGGGTTTACCAACGGGGAAACCTTACCACAGAAGATACATCAAGCAGGGTTATTAATGGGCAAACAGTGCATATGGAGCACCTCCCCCCCTACAGGGCCTACTAGCAAACATACTGGGCCGACATCGAATTTCACCTCTGAATTTGCCTGCCACAGGGTTAAGGAGGAAGGACATCCAGGGTCAGCACATTTAGGGTCCACAATCTCATGAAATCTGCTGGGGGGAAAAAAGTGCTTGTCTTACACTTCAGGAGGGGAAAGGCACTGTAAGCAAGCAGTCCACCCGGCCAGTTGCCCCGCTTACTTACCTGTTCGTATCTGACAACACATGGGAAAGAAATGGCCCAACCCAGTGATTTAACAATCTTGCAAATGTATTGGGTGTTGCCCAGCCAGCTGCTCTACAGATGTCTGCTGATGGAGTGTGCTCAAAGCCCTAAGGGGGGGCGGCACGTCCTGGACCTGGTATGCCAAAGCTATTGTGTCAATGACCCAGTGACCGATCCTCTATATGGAGACAGCTCTCCCTTTCTCCCAATTTTATTTTCTACATCTCTTCCTTGCATTGCTCAAACCATCAGTGAAGATGTAAGATTATCTAGATCATACTCTCCTCTTTTTGTCTTAAATTCTAACGAGCACTTTATGAATTCCTCCACACACTTGCTTCTGAACTCTCCACTAGTGGAACTAGATGCTGACCAACATCTCGGTCTGTTATACTCCACTTGGTTAAATGCCTTAAATGAAACTGCTCTGCTTAAGCCCTTCAAACCTAAACCGAAATCTGAACCATGGCTCAATGTGGATATTCGGCGAATAAGACAAGCTAGCAGAAAGGCTGAGCGCAAATGGAAGAAGGACAAGCTACATATTTCACTTCAGTTATTTAAAGACAGCCTGTCAACCTACCAAAATGCTGTAAAGGCGGCAAAAGCTGTGCACTTTTCTGACATGATTATGGCTAACCACTCTAGACCAAAGGTTTTATTTTCTGTTATAAACTCGGTTTTAAATCCTCCGGCAAATGTATTGAATGATGTTTCGGATGAGCTATGTGAACGTTTCTTGAGATTTTTTATTGACAAAATATCTAACTTGAGATGCAATGCCAGCCGCTCTGCAACTAGTCAGTTGATGAATTCTGTTACCTGGGATGCTTTCGAGCCAATCACTCTGAATCTCCTCAAAGAAAATATCACTAAGATAAAACCTTCGTACTGCTCTCTAGACATCATCTCTCCTAAGTTTTATAAATTGATTATCGATTCAGTAGGGCCAGGATTGGTGTCCTTTGTTAATAAATGCCTCCTTACCGGCTCTATCCCTGCTGCCCTCAAGGAGGCCACTGTCACTCCTTTGCTCAAGAAGCCTTCACTGGTTCCCACCATGCTAAATAATTTCCGTCCTATTTCAGTTTTGCCTTTTGTTTCTAAGGTGTTGGAAAAAGTTGTTCTTGACCAACTCCAGCCCTTTCTAAAATGCAACGATATCTCTGAAAAATTTCAATCTGGTTTTAAGTCTGCTCACAGTACTGAATCTGCTCTGCTGAGAGTGTTAAATGACATCTATCGCTCCACTGACACTGGTGACTCTGTGGCTCTTGTTCTTCTTGATCTGTCGGCAGCTTTTGATACTATCGACCACTCTATCCTGTTATCCAGACTAGAATATGATGTGGGGCTAAAAGGTGTCGATCCTCCAGTGGTTCCAATCTTATCTCTCGGGTCGTACTTTCAGAGTAAAGCTAGGAAATTGCTCTTCGTCTGCTGCGCATCTAACCTGTGGCCTTCCTCAAGGTTCTATTTTAGCGCCTTCTCTCTTTTCCCTCTACATCTTACCACTGGGCACCATTCTAAGAAGACATGGGGTATCTTTTCACTGCTATGCAGACGACACCCAATTGTATGTTCCAATCAAGAGAAATGATCCCTCTGCCCTTTCATCATTGTTAGGTTGTCTGGATGAAGTAAAATTTTGGCTGGATAAAAATTTTTTGTTTTTAAATGGTCCACTGGTAATCCCCAGGCTGTTACCTTTGACCTAGGCAGACATTTAGTTCTGCAAGTGTGCGGAACTTGGGCGTTTGTCTGGATGAGTCTTTAAATTTTGAAAAGCAAATCTCTTCTGTAATAAACTCTTGTTTTTATCACCTCGGCTGTTGTCAAAGTCAAACCTTTCTTAATCACAAAACTCTTGAGATGGCTGTTCATGCTTTTATCACCACACGTGTAGATAACTGCAATTCACTTTACTGCGGTATCTCGAAACGCAAACAGCTCGTCTTCAACTGGTGCAAAATGCCGCTGCAAGATTCCTCACAAATGGTCGGAAAAGTGACCACATCACCCCAATTCTGAGGTCTCTTCACTGGTTGCCCATTCATTTCAGAACTGAGTTTAAAATCCTGTTATTTGTGTACAAAGCTCTATGCAACCAAGCGCCTAGCTACCTAACTGAACTGCTTCAACCTTACACGCGTCAAGAAGTCTGAGATCAGGTGAAAAAATCTGTTACAAGTCCCTCAATGCAGACTTAAGCGTAGAGGGGATCGAGCCTTTTCTGTGGTTGGGCCTCGGTTGTGGAACAATTTGCCCTTGGACGTTCGGATAGCCCCTTCTGTGATTTCTTTTAAGTCACTTTTAAAAACGCACTTGTTCTCTTTGGCCTACAAATAAGGTGCATATACGTGTATATGTATGTGTATATGTGTACATATATGTGTGTGTATGTATGTGTGTGTGTGTATGTATATATATATATATATATATATATATATATATATATATATATATATATACATATATATATGTATATGTATGTATGTGTGTGTGTGTATGGGTGTTTCTATAGATATATTTATACTTATATATTTTTTTCTGTCTATTTTATATTTCTCACCTTCGAGTATGATACTAGTATTAAACCTGTTACTGTTTTCTCTGTTTTTATTTTCTACTACTGATAGTCTCTGAGACTGCTTGGACGTCTCCTGTTTTAAGGTGTTCTTAACCTTGTTGTACTGTTTTATGATGTGCTACTACACATGGTGTTGGTGTCTTTTAATTTTGTAGTTCTGTAAAGCACTTTGGTCAGTCAGTGGCTCCAAAGCCAACAAAGAGCTACTCCAAGTAGATGTGCAATGCAAGCACCAGACACAGTAATGACAAGGCTGGGTCTTCTTCCTCCTGGGGTAGCACTTGCAGGTTCACCACCTGATCCCAAAACAGGGTTAAGGGAACCATGGGCACATAGCCCGGTCGGGGTCTCAGGATTGCGTGGGAGTACACCGGACCGAACTCCAGGCAGGTGTCGCTGACAGAGAATGCCTGCAGGTCCCCAACCCTCTTGATTGATGTGAGCACAGTCAGGAGGGCAGCATTCAATGAGAGCGCCTTTAGCTCAACTGATTCTAGGGGCTCAAACGGGGCTCTCCGCAGGCCCAGCAGGATTACGGAGAGATCCCATGAGAGAATGAGGCATGGCCTGGGAGGATTCAGCCTCCTCGAGCCTCAAAGGAACCTGATGATCAGGTCATGCTTCCCAAGGGACTTACGTCAATTGCATCATGGTGCGCCTCTATAGCGGCCACCTACACCTTAAAGATGGAGGGGGACAGCCACCCCTCCAGCCTCTCCTGCAGGAAGGAAAGCAATGACCCGACAAAGAAAGCATCTCTAGGGGTCTTCACGTTGGGAAGAACACCACTTAGTGAACAAAGCGAGGTGAAGCAGACGTCACTGAACCCAGGGGGGCACCTTGCAAATTTAATTGCATAACCGAGTCGGATGGTCCTGGCCAGCCATCGTGATGGGTTGGAGAGTGCTAGCCATGCCTCCAAGCTCTGGGCACCAAGGGGACAATCTCATCTAGTGTACCTGTGGGTGGGACCTTGCAGCAGGGCAGGGCAGGAGACGCCACCTCGAAGAGCCTCGCGTCCTGAGCTCATGACTGTACTGAGGGGAACATCAAAGCATTTACCTTGCTCCGCATACCCACCATAGGACCGGTCAGTGATGGGGAGGAGGGAGACCGTCCTCACAACCGCCCGGTCATGGGTGTGTGTGTTGCGCAGCTGGGCACGCGGGGGGGGCATGCGGAAAAATCTAATGAATACAAAGGATTCTCCTTCCGGCCCTCCAGGTGGTCTGTTCACCACCTCCAAACTTTCAGCGGGTCTCCATGTCCCTGGGTTGCCCATCTCAGGGGCACTTTGATGTCTTTCTAGGGTTCTTGGTGGCAGATCGTGAGACGGGGGTCATCAGCTTCCTGCAGGGTGCTCTATGCTGGGGCCAGGCTGCCGGTGTCGTCATCGCAGGGGGATGCCCCTGGCCTTGATCCATGCAGGATGTGTTGGATGGCCTCCGTCTGCTTCTTGACTGCTGAAAACAGCTGGGAAAAGTCCTTGATGATGTCGCCAAATAGGCCAGCCTGAGAGATGGGGGTGTCAAGGAAACGCACCTTGTCTGCCTCCCTCATCTCGACCAGGTTAAGCCACAGGTGATGCTCCTGGACCACCAAGGTGGACATCAACTGCACGAGAGTCCGGGCCGTGACCTTCGTCGCCCGGAGGCCGAGATCAGTTGCCGAGCGCAGCTCCTGCATCAATACCCACTCAGGCGGTACTTGTGCAGTTCTCTCAGCACCTTAGCCTAGTGCACTTGCAGGAGAGCCATGGTGTGCAGGGCGGAGGCACCCTGCCCAGTGGCACTGTAAGCCTTGGTCGCCAGGGATGACGTGAGCTTACAGGCCCTGGATGGGAGACTCTGACAATTCCACCAGGCAGTGTTTTGCGGGCACAGGTGCACCACAACTGCCTTATCCACCTGGGGAATTGCTGTGTACCGCCTGGCCATGCCACCATCGAGAGTAGTTAGAGCGGAGGAGTCCGGGCAGTAAAAGGTGCCTGCAATGATTTTTGATGTCAAAGATAGGGAAATCTGGGTTTTTCTATAACTTTGCCCAACGTTATGTCCCAGGGGTTATTCTTATTAAATCAAAAATATATTTCTACTTAAGATCACATTAAAACTGTCATGGAAGCTTTTTACAATGTATTCATAATTTATTCTTGCTACTTTTCAAATGCTGTATATGTATTGATTTTATTGTTTTAAAATCCTGTCCCAGACCCCAGACTTTCAATATTATAAAACATTTTTAAAACTATAATAACTTAAACAAAAAGTTAAATAAATAAATTATTTCAATAGATGCTGTAACAAACTGCACCATTATGGGAGAAAAATCATCTTTCTCCATTGAAGGCCATTCATAGTATTCTAATTAGGGCTGTCAATTTAAAAAATTAACGCAATTAATCGCAATGCCCCCAGATTTAATTAGGAAGAGTCCTGAGAAATGCAAGCTTGTAGTACCACCTGCTTACTCCAGAGGGCAGTAATTTACATTTCAGCTGTGTGGCAATGTGCAGTTTATACAGTGAAGAAAACAACCAGACAGCACAAACCAGACATTCGTTACGTTCTTGCGTTCAAAACATTTGATGGAGCGAAAATTTGAACTAAGGGATCTCAAGATGTGTTCTAAGTATTAAACTATATTTAACTTGACAGAGTGACCTAAACATTTTATTTTTATGATGCGACGCACCCAAGATGCTTCTCAAGCATGTCTGTCACTTGTTGAAATTGACGGGTCCTTAAACAAGCACTCATAATAAATCTCAAACTGATTGACAAATTAAATTGCAAAATGGATTGCTGTGAACTGTATGCCAATGATTGGCTTATGATCAATAATATGGTAGTAAACAATACATTGTATTCTAAAGTCGCTTTTTGTATTGTCTTATTAATGATTAACTCTTCTGCCACAAGAATATTTTAATATTTAAAGATAACTATGTCTAATTATTTCATCATTATATATTTAATTATTGTTATATGAGGGGCTTTCTCAGCAAATATTTGTATATGTGACTAAATGCGATTAATCACAATTAATTAATCGGGACATTGTGTAATTAATTTGATTACAAATTTTTATCAATTGACAGCCCTAATTCTAATAAATTTAATTTAGAAACATATAAACTTCAAATTACAAATAAATTCTCTTAAATTGTAAACATATTATTTAAGCGATAACTAAGTTTACTTTATATTAAACTCAATTAACAAAAATATGTTTTATTAAGTTACTTAAATGTCTATATTTCCTCCTTTCTCATCGTTGCATACAAGTCATACACTCACCACCACAAGTTTTTACCTTACAATGACTCGTTAGTGACTCTTCAGCTGTCACAGAAATGTCACAGATGTGTAAAAGAGCTCTAGATGCGTCTCTGTCATTTACCGCAGTGGAATTAAAGATTTAGTGGACAAAAGACCATTTGTATGTGTTATGAGCGAGTTTAGCTTAAGTTTATTTGAGTCAGTGCTGTAAGTTTATTTGTCATTGTCAAATTCCTCTCACTCCATAATCACTCGGATTATTACTAGACTACAGCTGGGAAATACATTTAAACTAAGAGCTTCAGCATTAGGGTTTATCATAGCTGAGAGGCACAACAGATGAAGTAATCACACATAATCAAGGTGCTTACCTCCCGGAGTTTCCATGTTGGGAGCAGATGTAAACATTCAACATGGCAGAGGACAGAATGAACCAGCAACCGCAAAATGCTCAGGGAGGATCCCACTCAGACGGATATATTTTAAACTGAGAAAATGGGATGTACTTCACCAAAATGACATTATCTTTAGCAAGCTGACTAACACTAGGAATAGAGTTAAATATCTATAGCTTTTCTGTTCATCCTGCTTAGGATGCACAACAGACGCAAGTAATCGCACAAGCTCAATCGTACTCACTCTCAAACACACACACACACACACACACACACACACATCCTTGTTTCTCAGATTACTTGTTAGATACAGCCCAAGCCATCCTTACTAGTTCTAAAGTGCGGTTTTTAAATTAGTAACGGAAATGTTTAACTAGCAATGGTAGATCCTGAAATTTGTTCCATGCGTTTTTTTTTTTTTTTTTGTGATAGTCCTTAATTTTCCTCTTTAAATGTTTTATTTACTTGTTCATTGAACTGCGGTATACAAGCAATATCACACTTGCAATCATGCTGTTTGGCCCTAAATCAGCAAACCTGTGATTACCTATGGCCAAATCACAGCCGTGCTGATGTAGGGCCAGCTCTCTTGCTCTTACGTGATATTGCTTTTTGAACAAAAAAGTAATTAGATTACAGAAAGAATTACTTTGTAATCAAATTACACCTAACACTGATAATAGTACACAAAACAAACCATGAACAAATCTACACAAGGTAACAGAAATCTCACCCTACACTAAGTATGGGTTCAGTAAAAAAAATTATAAAAATGATTTGTATCGACCACAACATGTTTTCTGAGGAAAATTATTGGCTCTTGATAATATGAAACCATCTTAATTGAAGAGAATCTTAGAAACAAAACACTTGTTTTAACACAGTCAATTTTGTATGTTGTCGAGCCTATGCAGTTCGTTGTAATATTAATGCAGTCTAATAACTGAAATGTAGTACATGTTTGTTTCCTGTTGTTCGATAAATAATTGTGGTGTTTTGTTGGTTTGCGACTTCAAAAGCAGGGTTAGGGTTACCACTGATGCACTTACAAGAGACAAGAAACCTCTTCTGTACAGGAGAAGGGTTTGAGCCAAGCGACTCTGCAGGGAGCTGTGATTTATGGATTATGTGACATTTAATGGGGCTTTTTCTTTCCGTTTCCACTCTCTGGCGTAGTATGAGAGCTTGTGCGGAGAAGAAGCATATGGTGTTGATGTAAGAGCATTGCCAGGTGTGTCTGAATGTGAGCTTGGCTTCGGCACACAAAGACATTACAGTAGATCACACAGCCAAGTTAACAGTTTGCTACAGACTAAAGCCTGACGCACACTGTACAAATGTACCACAGTTTTGTGATATCGGACAGTAAAGGATTTCTTTCGTCGTAAAATTATCAGACTGATCGCTTAATCTGACATGCTCACCGTTGGCCAATTAATTGCATTTGCGATTAATATTTGCCTCCAATGATGTTCTGACAGTGTCAGATATTTTGTGTTGCAGTCCTGGTGTGTGACAGCTCCTAAGAAGGCCGACTAATAAAGAACCAGTCTGATCTACAAAGCCAAAATGCAGTAAATACACTAACATAGAAACTTGGAAATGTCCAGACAAATGTGTATTATAAAACCACTATTTATTTAGTCTAAAAGACCTGATTTCAGTTAGAACTCAATTTTGACAAAATGAAAAATGAAATTCCCAGTCCACAAATTCCAATTTCATCCAGCCACAACTGACTCCAGAACTTGACCTCTCTTTTTGTTTTCCAGGTAGATCACTGGCAACATTAGCAGAAGGCTTTGCATCTGGGTTAGTGTGGTATCATTTACATTTTTCACTAATTGGTGACTTACAATAGCCAGTCAACGCTGTCAATCATGACCAAAGTCTTAGCTAAAATGTATACTGTAAAGTCTGGCATAAAAGATCAGTAAAGTTGCAGTCTGCCGTGAGATTTTACCCAAGACCCCATGGGGATATTATCATAAGATTTTATCAAAGAAGAATCCGAAAACCTGACAAAAAGACAATGGTAGACTGTGACAGTACTTGAAATACTTTACAAGGGGAATGAACTACAATTCCACAAACCATTGCAAATTATATAATAAAAATAAAAAACAACACTTATAATTATGACTTACACTCACCTAAAGGATTATTAGGAACACCATACTAATACTGTGTTTGACCCCCTTTCACCTTCAGAACTGCCTTAATTCTACGTGGCATTGATTCAACAAGGTGCTGAAAGCATTCTTTAGAAATGTTGGCCCATATTGATAGGATAGCATCTTGCAGTTGATGGAGATTTGTGGGATGCACATCCAGGGCACGAAGCTCCCGTTCCACCACATCCCAAAGATGCTCTATTGGGTTGAGATCTGGTGACTGTGGGGGCCATTTTAGTACAGTGAACTCATTGTCATGTTCAAGAAACCAATTTGAAATGATTCGAGCTTTGTGACATGGTGCATTATCCTGCTGGAAGTAGCCATCAGAGGATGGGTACATGGTGGCCATAAAGGGATGGACATGGTCAGAAACAATGCTCAGGTAGGCCGTGGCATTTAAATGATGCCCAATTGGCACTAAGGGGCCTAAAGTGTGCCAAGAAAACATCCCCCACACCATTACACCACCACCACCAGCCTGCACAGTGGTAACAAGGCATGATGGATCCATGTTCTCATTCTGTTTACGCCAAATTCTGACTCTACCATCTGAATGTCTCAACAGAAATCGAGACTCATCAGACCAGGCAACATTTTTCCAGTCTTCAACTGTCCAATTTTGGTGAGCTCTTGCAAATTGTAGCCTCTTTTTCCTATTTGTAGTGGAGATGAGTGGTACCGGTGGGGTCTTCTGCTGTTGTAGCCCATCCGCCTCAAGGTTGTGCGTGTTGTGGCTTCACAAATGCTTTGCTGCATACCTCGGTTGTAGCGAGTGGTTATTTCAGGCAAAGTTGCTCTTCTATCAGCTTGAATCAGTCGGCCCATTCTCCTCTGACCTCTAGCATCAACAAGGCATTTTCAGCCCACAGGACTGCCGCATACTGGATGTTTTTCCTTTTCACACCATTCTTTGTAAACCCTAGAAATGGTTGTGCGTGAAAATCCCAGTAACTGAGCAGATTGTGAAACACTCAGACCGGCCCGTCTGGCACCAACAACCATGCCACGCTCAAAATTGCTTAAATCACCTTTCTTTCCTATTCTGACATTCAGTTTGGAGTTCAGGAGATTGTCTTGACCAGGACCACACCCCTAAATGCATTGAAGCAACTGCCATGTGATTGATTGATTAGATAATTGCATTAATGAGAAATTGAACAGGTGTTCCTAATAATCCTTTAGGTGAGTGTATAACCATTGTTAAGAAGTACAAATACAATCCATTTACTCATATATATTTAAATGTTTAAGTAGCTTGAAAGTGTAGGGAGACAGACTAGATTACATTATTCGCATTGTGCTACTGAACTTTTCTATTTTATTCTGGAGTTGAAATCACACTGACTTGTGTTTTCTACCGATGCTAATATCACAGTAGGTCTTTCTTGAAAGGTTTTTACAATGTTGCTAAGAATCTATTTCTCTATGGAGAAAATTATTTGAATGTATATTGCTGGAGCCCTAACTTTAGTTCAAACTCTTACCTGGAAATTCCCAGCATAATCCTCCTCTCGGTCACCGTTGTGTCCTTCTTTGAGTGCAATGAGAGTAAATCCTCTGAAGTATGCAGGGTTGGTCGCATACAGGGTTACTGGAAATAATTACAATAATATCTACAATAAGTCACATGACCTGCATGATTGCTTTCACATGTACACAAACTCATGTAGTCTTAATAAGACACATCAAATATCAGGTATCTGGCTCACCCATTTATGAAATATTTCTAACAATTTCTCCCAATTTCTAGCTTACCTGATTATAATCAATGTACATTGAATGTACATAAACTACGTATTTGTACTTATCAATGCATTTCATAATGTTTATAAATTATTTATTAGTAAAAATGTATATATAATGTAGGTTACTAGCTATAAAACTTGACAAACTGGATGAAATACTAAAGTAAAAATCATCTTTCACAACATATCTGCAATTTTATTTAAAGTCTTTTCGGCAGCACTTTACATGAATGTTCCCTTTATTAAGGGTTTATAAAGAGGTTCATTAATGACACTAAGTCATATACAAATGCATTATAAATCATTAATATGCAGTTATAACAACATGAATACAAGTGTGACTTTCATGCAATACTTGCCAAATAGAAAACATTTTAACTTGTTATAAAGTATTTGTTTTTAAATTGTATATTTTAACATGTTATAACTGTGTAATAATTACTTATAATCATACTTATATATTAATCAGAAACATAGAATGCCCTAATTCATGATTTATGTCACAATGCTGCAAAAAAAGTCAGTTAAAGTGAGATTAAAAGGAGGGATTATGCAATTTTGCTACAGTCCACTTATTCATTGATTTAATGTCTTGACTCACTTGTGTTGTCACTTTCCTTGACACATTCAAGTCAAAAGAATGGTGCATCTCAGAGTGCTGTCCCAACTTACCTAGTCCTAGTTACCTAAAGTCCACTGTAAAAACACTTTTCCGGACTTCATGTGAATTCACAGTATATATATCATAAAACCTGATGACCATTAAACCATACTGAACTTTTATGTACAGGTTTAATGTTGGCAACACCTTATTAAATGCTTATATCCACTTTTTATTAAGGTACATTTTCACAGGTAACTCATTTTGAATAAGTGTTATTAAGGCTTTATAACATGTGAGGCAAAATAGGTCTCTATAAATAGAAAAGAAAACATATGAATGTTGTTATAACCACATAACAAAGACTTATAATGCATTTGTACATTATTAGGCATTAATTAACCCCTTTATACAATTTTAGTTTGCATCATAGATTTAAAAATGAAGACAGTTTTGAATTAGCTGTGCAAAGCCAACACAACACCTTAAAGTTACAAGTGCCTGTGACAACTTTCCCCTTAATTTGGCTATTATGGTGCCAGACACTGCGCGTATGATAACCAAACATTCTGTTTAGGAATGCTCTGTACTTTTTGAGACAGTTGTCTCCAGCGCGCGCTCTGTGAACGGTCTCTTCCGCGCCGGTCCTCCTGAAAACAACCTCAAACAGTGACATTTACCTCGGTAAGTGCTGGCGGGCTGATAGTACTCCGGGTCTCCTTCCACTCGTAGTCTGAACTCGCTGTAGCCCTCTCTCCTGCCCGCAGCTCCGTGAGGCTGAGCCCGTGTTATCCAGTTACAGTAGCCGTCAGATGGAGTCGCTCTGTCCGCCGGTTCCTCCGGCACACTCACGCACACGCACCCGGTGAACAGCACCAGGACTCCCGCGCTCCACATCTCCGATCGCTTCACATTCATTCTTTAAAAGTGGCAGTCTAGATTGTTAAAACTCTAGTGGAAACTAAACTTGGCTTTAATGACAGACTCCCATGTACGCATATGCTGATATATCCGTCTTCACTGTGTTATAATGCCATCCTGAAGTGAAGAGAGCTCGGGAATTGATCGCCGTGTGATGCGTGTTCAGAGCGGACTGACTGTTGTGCTGCTGTCTCACACTGACAGCTCAATGGATTCAGCCACACACACGCGCGTGCACACACACACTTCAAACAAAGACCACATGCTCAGAGCAGGGAGACCTCCAGTGTTCATATAAGCTACTTTGTGAGAATCGGCACACTTAAAGGAATAGTTCACACAAAAGGAAAATCATGTTATTATTAACTCACCCTCAAGTCGTTTTAAATATAACTTTACCTCTACTGTGGAACACAAAATGTGCATTTTATATATATATATATATATATATATATATATATATATATATATATATATATATATATATATATATATATATATATATATATACATATATCATGTCAGTTCGAACCAGTCTGGCCATTCTCTGTTGACCTCACTCATCAACATGGTGTTTCTGTCCACAGAACTGCCCCTCACTGGATGACCAACAATCATGCCATGGTCCAAATCATTGAGATCACATTTTTCCACATTCTGATTTTTTTGCACTGCACTGCTGCCACACAATTGGCTGATTAAATAATCGCATGGTTGATTGTTTGTGCCATACGGGCTAGTATGAGTATTTCTGTAACTGCTGATCTCCTAGGATTTCAATCTTAGGGGGGCTCAGCCTCCAATGACACTATTAGAAGTGCACATTTTATTTAGTTTTTACTGTGTTTACATCATTCATGATAGCCAGCCAATATACTGGACATACAAAATATCACATTTTCTATATTAAACACTTATAAAGTCAGTGTCGGCAACAGAATGCATTCCTTAGGGGGGCATCTGAAATTTCTGGGGGGCATAAATTCACTTTACCACAACTGTAGCTACTGTAACATGACTAAAATGACTGGTGAATTTAATTTTATCCCAAAACATTAAATACCACCAGACTTTCCTTACCAACGTATTATTATGCTCCTATATACACAGATGAGCTCTTCGTGATATTGTTTAGTCCTAATAATTAACGATGCGTTTCTATCTGTCCAAACTCCAAGCAAACACTTTTTGATATAAAGGAATATACCAAATCTTTCACACAGTGCATCTACATGTACACACTGATCAATTAATAAAAGAATGGAGGTCCACCAACCTTCCATGCCTCTCCATTTCCATGCTGAAATCTCACCACCCCTCTTCCTCTCCTTCCTCCACAGAGTCAGGTGTGGTTGAGGAACCCATTCCACAGCTGATACTTGAGGAGGGCCCAGTGTACTCAGTGAGACACATTCTGGACTCTCGGCATCTGAGGGGCTATGGCCCAGATGAGAGGTCCTGGGTACCTTGGGACGACATCATGGACCCTTCTCTACTTACCTACTTCCATGGCAATCACCCAGACCGTCCAGCTCCATGTGCGAGAGGTCATCCACAGTGCCAGGGGTGCCGGTCCTCCTCTCTCTCTCTCCCCTGTAGGGTATGCAGGTCAGGTTTGGGGAATGTATGACCGATATTACTGATAGTAATCAATGATCAATCATACGATGTGACCCGGACACCAATACATGTAAAAACGCCCCAAAAAGGGCTTATATAGTCCAAGAGTCTGCCTTCAAATATATATAGATAATTAAACACAACGAATTATGATTAATTAGGAATATACATCATATGCAGACAGGCTATATTAATTTTATAAATAAATTCACTTTACCACAACTGTAGCTACTGTAACATGACTAAAATGACTGGTGAATTTAATTTTATCCCAAAACATTAAATACCACCAGACTTTCCACAGATGAGCTCTTCGTGATATTGTTTAGTCCTAATAATTAACGATGCGTTTCTATCTGTCCAAACTCCAAGCAAACACTTTTTGATATAAAGGAATATACCAAATCTTTCACACAGTGCATCTACATGTACACACTGATCAATTAATAAAAGAATGGAGGTCCCCATTCCAGCAGACAGATCAACTCACCAACTCCATCCTCCACTTCTTCACTCATGCAATGACGGTGTAGGCCTACTGATATGATACTGAAAGCTTTGCTTGAAAGCTTGACCTCAGATAATTATTGTTTATTAATGCGGAAGGAGGCAAATATCATTTTAGGTGGAAACAAATCATGTTGAGTCATTTGAAACTAAACTTTTTATTATTATTATTATTCAGTTTACTAAGTGGAGACTTGTCTTGAGTTGTCCACCTCTGGCATTTATGCAACACCTTTCAAAATTATATATATATATAAATATAGAGTATACACATAATGATTACATAAAAATTTGTTCACTTATTCGTTTAGTAACCATTTTTGTAAATTACCAAAAATATTGATAAAGCACAGAGATGTTCACGACCGAAACAAGTCTAATTATACTTAATTAAAATCAGAGTGTCTACTTAGAGACTTTAGCAGTGTTTAAATATCATAAACATTTTCCCTGCAAATGACAACAAATCGTTTCATTTTGTGAACTGCTGTGCATGGCCATCAAGGTATACAAAAAGACAACATAGCCTAAAACGAATTACAGGTTTTATACGTCATGATGTCATTGTAATGTCATTAGTCACTTTTACCCCTAAATAGTTCAGCCCCTTTCTCTCCTTGTTAAACGAGATTACCGAACTAAACGAGCGACATGCCTCCTCTCTGTCACTGTTCCTCGCGGACCACCTAACCTAACCCTTTCCCTAACCTTAACCGTGAGTGGAAGTGATGCCCCCTTTTGAAGATGGCGCAACCTCCTTTTGGAGTAACCCCATCCCCTTATGGAGTAACCCTGCCCTCTTTTATAGATTTCGCCCCCATTTGGAGGTCTCTAGCCTGCTGCTATACCGACTTGAATAAATTGCACACTTCATCTTTAAGCATTTACAGTAAATGGATAACCCCTTTTCATTTTATCACTGGATTTCTAGGTTCATTGAGCCTGATCTTATGAAAATTATGTGACTTTATCATGACATATACCACAGGGGTTACGAGGTGAAATGTCCACAGTGTGGTGCTAAAAGTGAGTTGAATGTTCTCCCAAACAAATTAGATTTTTAAGGTTAATGCTCTCTCGAGTTTTTTTTTATCTAAAACACCTACCTCCCTACTATTAATCTTAAACCTAAACCAAACAGACTGGGTCATAAAAAACAATACAATGAAAATGTACAATTGTGCAATGATGAAAAATACAATTGCTGAAGCATCCACATCATTTTGTGAATGATGTGGTATGAAACTTTCAGCTTATGTATTGACTTGCGTGCACTTCGTAACTCAAACACCAGTCCTTTGCATCGCAAATGTAAAGCTCTATAAGTTAATATACAGTGCAAGTTAAGCTTGTAAATGTTTTGGTTATGTAATGCAAATGTCAAAATTTATCGGATTACAAGTCTTGTAATGGACTTTAGTTAAAAGTGTTTTTATGTCATAAATAGCATTAAGGAACTGGGCGATTATGAACTGATAATCTGCTGTTTTACTCGTTATTTGTGTGAAAGTGAATAAAAGTAATTTTGAACACCTCTAGTGTTCATTTCATCAGGAAACTGCCATGATATGTACGATCCACATAAAAATAATTTAGCAAAAATATAGGTGTAATAATGTTATTCTATTAGACCAGGTTGATGTCACACCTCCACCTGACTCTCTCTCCCCATTCACCGTTCACTATCCCCAAACTTCTAAACTTCTCAACCTGTAAATCAATCATTCACCTCATCAAGGACTGCCTATATACTCACTTTAGCCCCATATTCATTGTCTAGTATAACCTAGGACTTTACAGACCGCACTACTCAGTGTTAAGTTATTTATTTACCTGCGTAACATTTATTTTCATCATCCTCCCTCGCCTCTGCCTTTATTCATCAGTTTTCATGTAGTCTGCTGCAAGTTACATCCTTGTCTACTGTCATCAAGACTTCCTCCAATAAAGTTTTCTACCTGTAGTGCTTCTCAGTGTTAATAAAGTTTCTGCATTTGGATTCATCCTCAGTTCTGGCATGTGTGCATCATTACAGAAGACTAGACTGTACACGGTCTCCAGCTGGAGACTGACCTTCCTCTCTCTCCCAACACGACCAAAAGATTTGTCAATGAGTTTCATTGAATGCTCACCACCGCGATCTAAGCATCTCTTTCGACGAGACAAACTCCCAGTCGACAAGAGCTGACAGATCCTCAATCGTCACTCACTGCATCGGCATCTTCCTTGTCCACCACTTCTCCTCATATGAGTCCAATCATGTCCAATCCCCACACCTGCACCCTACCCTGGATCAGCAGAGGACTGCAGCAGTTTCCAGTTACAACGCTCCCTCACGATCAAGATGCATCCTCACCAATTCACTACAGGGTGCGCAAAGGTGGCATTTATCATCGCACAGCTCTACAGGAAAGCATTGCAGTGGGCCAAAACCTTTATTGGAACATAATGGACCTGTTACACAATCATATGAGCAGCTCACCAATCATTTAAGAGAGGTTTTCAGCTGCCCTGAGACTCTGAGGTTCTCACACCTGTGAACCACTTATCCACCTAAGGCAGGGAAAGCGTTCCCTAAGTAATTATGCCATCGAATTCAGGACCTTAGCTGCGGCCAGTGAATTTAACGAACCAGCCTTACTTACCACTTATCATCAGAGTCTTGAACCTGCATTGACAACATTTTATTCAGCTCTCCATCCGGGTTGCTAACAGAATGCGGTCTTGTCTAGCTGAAAGTTCCTCTTCACACCCACCCCCATCATTCCCCATGTCAAACCTTGACTATGACTCCACAGTCGAATCGATGCAAGTGGCCAGTGGCTACATCACCAGTGGCTACATCACCCACCAAACTCCTCCAGTAACGCTCCAGGTGGGTGTGTGCCATATTGGAACCCTTCCCTTCCTTGTGCTGATGGCTCAACCGCTGATATGGTTCTTGGTAGACCCTGGCTAATTCATCATGCTCCCACTGTGTCCTGGACTACGGGAGAAATTCTCTCTTGGAGTGACAAAATAACAGGATTGCTATTGCATCTCCAAAACCAGCTCAGTTGTACACCACCTCCATTGAAAGCTCCACAAGTGAAGTCAAGGTCAAGATCCCGTCTACATATCAAGCCTATCAAGAAGTATTCAGCCCTCAGAAAGCCACCCAACTACCTCTCCATTGATCTTGGGACAGTGCCATCGAGTTACTACCTGGAGCACCACTTCCCCGGGTTCGCATCTACGCTCTTTCTCTGTCAGAACAGAAGGACATGGAGGAGTATATTGAGGAAGCTCTCCAACAAGGATACATTTGACCAAGTTTTTTCTTTAAGGCCAAGAAAGATGGCGCCCTTGCATTGATTACCATACCCTAAATGCGGTCACCATCAAGTACTGCTATACCCTTCCCCTGGTCCCTGCCACTCTCGAATCCTTACGAGGAGCCACAGTGTTCAACAAACTCGACCTAAGTGGAAGACTGCTTTTGTCACCCCAACAGGCCACTACGGATATATAGGGATTGTCCTCATCTATATTGATGACATCCTCATCTCAAAATCCCTTTCTGAGCACACTCGGCATGTTATGACAGTCCTTCAACGCCTCCGTGAACAACAGTTGTTTCTCAAAGCAGAGAAGTGCTCCTTCCATCAGTCTTCCGTCCAGTTCCTTGGGTATAACCTTGGTCCAGAGGGGGTGCAGATGGATCTGGGAAAGGTCAAGGCAGTTCAAGATTGGCCGCAACCTACCACCATGAAACAACTCCAACGTTTATTTGGATTTGCCAATGTTTACTGCAGATTCATCAAGAACTTTAGTTCCATTGCCACTCCTCTTACCTCCCTCCTCAAGGCCAAGCCCAAGTCCCTGTCTTGGTCCTCTGCTGCCAACCTGGCCTTCTAAACTCTCAAAGGGGCCTTTACCACCACACCAATCCTCAAACAACCTGACCCAGAGCAATTCATTATTGGGGACCGCGGTTTCATCTCTAGGGAATGGAAGGCATTCTTCTCCCTCCTTGGGGTATTGGCTAGTCTCTCTTCGGGATACCACAGTTAAACTAATGGACAGATACCACAGTTAAACCATCAGACCAGCTGGAGAAGTTTTCTTCCATGGGCTGAGTATGGCCAGAACTCTCTTCGCCAACCTACCATGGGACTCACCCCTTTCAGTGTGTACTCGGCTTCCAAACTATCTTATTCTCTTGGTCTGGAGAACCGTCCATGTCCACGTGATAAACCACTGGTTCCAGGAAAGTGAGAGGGTCTGGGATTCTGCCTATGTCCATCTTCAAAGAGCCATTTTCCACCAGAAGAACCAGGCTGATACTCAACGTTCAGATCCTCCACAGTAACAACCAGGGCAAGAGGTCTAGTTCTCGACCATAGATATCCATTTACCACTCTCCTGCAAAAATCAAAGTCCCCGTTATATAGGTCCCTTTTTACCTGCACATTATCGCATCTCACCAACCTTCCATGCCTCTCCATTTCCATGCTGAAATCTCACCACCCCTCTTCCTCTCCTTCCTCCACAGAGTCAGGTGTGGTTGAGGAACCCATTCCACAGCTGATACTTGAGGAGGGCCCAGTGTACTCAGTGAGACACATTCTGGACTCTCGGCATCTGAGGGGCTATGGCCCAGATGAGAGGTCCTGGGTACCTTGGGACGACATCATGGACCCGTCTCTACTTACCTACTTCCACGGCAATCACCCAGACCGTCCAGCTCCATGTGCGAGAGGTCATCCACAGTGCCAGGGGTGCCGGTCCTCCTCTCACTCTCTCTCCCCTGTAGGGTATGCAGGTCAGGTTTGGGGAATGTATGACCGATATTACTGATAGTAATCAATGATCAATCATACAATGTGACCCGGACACCAATACATGTAAAAACGCCCCAAAAAGGGCTTATATAGTCCAAGAGTCTGCCTTCAAATATATATAGATAATTAAACACAACGAATTATGATTAATTAGGAATATACATCATATGCAGACAGGCTATATTAATTTTAATAACACCTCAATGGAATTGACCCGTAGGCTACCGCAACCAGTCAGTTCGTCTGCCGAACCACTTTATTAGATATTTCTGATCAATTCTCCAGAAGGGTTATTCTTAGTTATAAGCTTATTCATCAAAAGCACGTTAACTTACTTTGATAATATCAGCTCGTAGCTTAAAATCGCACATTAAAGAGGCTTTGTTTTATGACCACCAAACACAGACAATTACGCGTATAATTGATTTTAATACAAGGCACTATGATATATCACTACACTTGACAAACATACATGTAACATAGAATAAATATAAAATAAACAAAATAAATGCAGTAAGGGAAAGTAAAGCATTATTAGAGGTATGGCAAACTTATTACAACAATTAACCCTTTGAAGCCAGCAAGGAAATTACACACTGTGATGCATTTGAATTTCAATGGAAATACTTGCACAAATAGGCCTTTAGCGTGTGGCTAAGGCTGCGTGTATGCCGTGTCCTTGGGAGCGTCCGTGAGATGGAGGATTTCGGTTTGGTGTTTCCAGCGCGTGGAGTTGAAACTCACTTGAAGAGGAATTGAAGGGTTGTTCGAGAAGTTCGAGCGTCTTAGGAATACTTGTTGAATAGTTGGCGAGTGTTCCGGAGGGTTGCAGAAGATCGGGAGAAGAAGTGAGAGATGTAAGATGGCTTGAGGAGGTCCGGGAGAAGTCCAAGGGAGGTCCTGAAGTGAAATGGGGAAGTTGGGAGCAGCCAAGAAGACGAGAAGAAGTTGAAGTGTTCAGCAGAAGAGGGTTGAAGTAAGAGAGGATGAAGAGCGCAGCAAAAGAGGACGATTTCAATGCTGGATCTGACTTTTAAAGTAGGGAGGTCACACCCCCATTGGGGGGAAGTGACCCAATGAGGCCCCTCCGTTTTGGGCGCGAATTTGCTCCCTTTGTCCGGTCAAGGCTCATTTGCATGCTTTATGATTTGGTCAGGACTTTTGCTTTGACTCACTCAAAAGACGGTAAACATATCAGAACATGATTCAAAGGTGATCTTATACTCATATTCCGCTAGGACAAGTCGTAAGGTTTAATTTGATACCAAGAAAATATATTTGGTACCCTTAAAAGTGGATATACACTGTTAGGCTATTACATATAAGGCCTCTTATTAACTATAACAGGTTTTACTACACTACTAACCTAATTTCAACTAGTTTTGATCTATCATCAGACAAATAAACACACAGGGATTAAAACATATTTCATTAGACATACATTTCTAAGTTTAAAACTGAAAGACACACATATTCTCTGTTGCCAACTTCTCACATGCCCTTTTCTCACGTGGTGAAGCACAGGGTGTCACATGTGCGGGGGTTTTTAGAAAGCACCACGAGGATCCTCTGTCAATAGCGGTAGTGTCTCTCTGTCAATCGTTCATTGTACTATCACAGACCATTTCCGTGATCTTACAGGGGTTCTTTGTCTCCAAAATAGCTGAGTACATGATTATCCTTCATTGATTCCTCCAGGCGCTACAGTCCCCCTTTTTGTCAGGTGACGTCCCTATTGGAGACATCATCGGACGACAATCATCACAATGACGGATGGCAGGTGAATCATGAGGGTGTTGTAGTAGGTGGTTATTCGGACGGAGGGCTCAATTCGATGAGGTTCAAGGTGGTCTCTGTTGTAGTCCCCTCTTTCCGGGGGTTCCATCGGAAACCTACGGACATGGCTTTCGTGAGCTTGGCTGTGGATGTTTGCATCTCGTTGAGCCTCCTGTACAGGATGAAGGCCAGGCCTAGTGTCAGGAGGTGGCTGATTCCCATAGAGATGCACAGCGCAGTGTCCGCTGCGGTCCAGACTCGGACAACAGGTGAGGTGGTCAAGATGGGCATTCGAGACAAGGCTTGGAGGGCTGTGTCGATAGGAGCAATGTCAATTAACTGGAAGCCCTCTCTTTCGATCCATAGTTCCAGTTCTGGATCTAGGGTGAGGTTTTGATTCTGGAAAAAAGATGGGATTTCCAGTTCTGTTTCGTACTCTTCACCTGGGAGATGGTATAGTGCCAGGTCATTGAGGTGGAGGATGGCACCTTTCAGGACTTGAATCCACATGCTCTGGTTGGGCAAGGTGAGACGGGTGGCGGTGTCATGCTGGTCGTAGGTGAGTGTAGCTGTGAGCACAGGAGTGTTAACGAGCCACCTGTCGCCTACGATCTCGGCTTGTGTCTCGCTGACTTGAGTGCGAGGCTTGGCATCGGCGGGGCAGCGGGTATCGCTGCCCAGGTGTTGCAGCCCACAGATTCCGTCAGTGTTGTCTCTGAGGAAGGGTTTGCTGGGGCAGAGGTAGTGAATGTCTTTGGTCAACGTGCACATGTGCATATTTGGGGCCAGGTACAGCCGTGGGTCGCTGTCGTGGTAGGCCACCATGTCTGGGGTGTGGATCTTGATGTGCGTGTTACTTTTCCAAAACCCGATGTTGACAATGTCCTTGAGCCGGTAGATTTGGCTTGACTCTATGATGGGTAGGTTCAGGAGAAAACCCACTTCCCTCTGCTTGGGGTCGATGTAGAGTGGGATGGCGCTACCCAGAGAGTAGGCAAGGTGTAGTTGTACTGGGTCAGTCGTCGTGGTGATGGTGGAAGCCAGCACGGTTTGTACGAGGCTTAAGGGTATCAGGTTAGTTTGCACTGGCCCCTCCCCGCTTTTCCCTGTCAGTCATATGTCCTTTTATTTGATTACGGTGGACCCATTTGAGAACCGGCTCTTTCTGTCTCCGGTTTAGTTGGATCCGGTACGCCACCGGGGAGAGTTTGTCAATGATCTCATGGGGTCCTGTCCAGTGGGGCAGTAATTTCTTTGACAGACGATGGGAGGCTGTGCGAGATGGCTGAATGAAGCTATAATACCAGACCCTGTCGCCCATGTCCAGTTCTTGGTGCGACACTTTTTGATCATAGTATGCTTTCTGTCCTTCGGCACTGTTTTGAAGCTGTTGTTGTGCAAAAGCAAATGTTGCTTTCAGGTGCCGGTGTAGCTCGTCGAGGTACTGGTGAGTGGTGCAGGCTGTGACGAGGCTGGAGTCTCCTGGCTGATACAGCAGATGCAGTGGCAGTGTCATCTGCCGCCCAGTCATTAGTTCGAAGGGAGACACGTGAGTCGAGTTCTGCGGGGTAGGCTCTGAGAGCCATTAGCACCAGCGGGAGTTTTACATCCCAGTCCTTCTGATTGGCAGACACATACTTCTTCAACATACTGACCACGGTTCGATTCGATCGTTCCACTTGGCCAGATGAGATTGGGTGATGACTGACGTGTAGTTGAGCTTGGACTCCCAGGAGTCTCCAGATCTGTTGCATAATCTCGGCCGTGAAGTGAGTGCCTCTGTCTGAGTTGACTCTCAGGGGCAGTCCAAACCTGGAGAAGATGTGGTTCATCAGGAGGTATGCTGTGGTCTGGGCAGTGTCGTTGGGTGCTGTAAGACACTCTACCCACTTTGTGAACTGGCACACGACTGTGAGGAAGTATTTGTTGTCCTACCCAGTCGATTTGGAGGTCTGACCATGGGAATGTGACTCTCCTGCGTTGCAGTGGGGCTATGTGGTTTGGGTTTGCCGGTTGAAATTGGCAGCAAACCAGGCATTTTCTGACATATTCTGTCACATGTTCCTGCATGCGGGGCCAGTATGCCACTTGCTTCAGTGTCTCATAAGTGGCTCTGGCGCCGTGGTGCCCGGCACATGGTGCGTCGTGGGCATAACTTAGCATGACCCCCCTTAGGCACTGTGGCACCACAAGCCGTGGCGCTGTGATGTCATCAGGTGCATACCACAAGATGTTGTGTATCACACGCAGCATGTGCTTTATGTCATGTAGTCGTCTGAGGCACGGGTCGTCAGTGAGGTCAGACGGCGCTAGAGGGTGGTTGGTGGGGTCAGAGAGGTGGTTCAGGAAAGTCTTTATGGATGTGTCAGAGGCTTGCATGTCCGCTATGTCGTTGTTTGACATCTGCGGAGTCAGCGTTAGAGGCTGTGAGGGTGGCACTGTTGCAGGAAAAGTTTGTTTGCTTCGGGTTATCACTGCAACTTTCAAGGTGGGTGGGAGGGTTGGAGGTGACCATAGAGTACCGTGCAGTGCGCCAGTCTTGGCAAGTGCATCGGTTTGGTCGTTCAATTCTTTGTCAAGGCCTGGTTGCCTTGAGTGTCCTTTCACCTTCTTCCAGTAGACAATCATGTTGTTATTTCTTGTGATGTCATCACATACCTGGAACAGGTGTTGGTGTTTGATAGGCTTGCCATCTCTGATGTTATGGGTCGATGCGATTTGCAGAGTTATGAGAATGGCTGCAACCTCCGCATACTGTGATGACTGTGGGCCCAGCTTGAAGTGTTGTGGTGGGCACGGCAGGTCATTTACCCATAATACACCTGCTCCTGCTTGACGAATGCCCTCTTGGTTGTAGGAACATCCATCGACGTAGGCTGTGGGCATACCTTGGCACGCATTTTCTTCAAAGAACCTGTGACAGGTTAGTTGTTGTTGCTGGGGTTCTTCCACATCCATCGTTGCAGCTGGTGTGTTATCAGAGCAGTTCTGGCAGGCAGCCAGGCCGTTGCCTAGCGCCGACTGGTGATTCTGAGCATATCGTGCCTCAACATTGCGCCCTTGGAGGGCCATTAACCACGTGGCTATGCGTGAGTTGGTGACCACGCCATCTCGGATACGCTGGCTGTTGAGAAACATGACAGGCTGGTGGCAAGTCTCTATGATAACCTTTTGGGCTCCAGTGTAGTTGGAGAATCTCTGGATGGCCCATACCGTGCAGAGCAGAGCTTTTTCACAGTCTGAGAATTTACTCTCGGGTGGAAGAAGTGTCTTGCTGGCATATGCGATTACTCTCTTGTCTTGGTCATGCCGTTGGTACAGGCCAGCACTGAGACAGTGGCTGGAGAATCCAGCTTCTAAGTAGAACTCTTTTGTGGGTCCGGGTAAGCCAGGCACGGAGCGGTGCATAGGTGTCGTTTCAGCTTGTCCATGGCCTGTTCTTGGACCTCTGTCCATACAAATGGGCAGTGTTTTTTCAGAAGGGCAGTTAGAGGTTTTGCAATGTCTGAGTAGCTCTCGATGAACTGCCGCGAGTAATTGCAGACCCCTAGGAAACTTCGCAGCTCTGAGATGTTGGTGGGTGGCTTGATGTTTTGAGCGGCTTGAATACGGCTGGACTGTGGTTCGATGCCCCGTGATCCTATGAGTAGGCCCACATAGTTGACCTTGGTTTGGCACCATTGTCCTTTGTGGAGGGCGATCTTGGCGCCGGCAGTGGATAATTGGTTCAAAACATAGTCTATTTCTTTCATGTGGTCAGCCACTGTTGTGCTCTTCATGAGAACATTGTCTACGTAGATAAGATTGCCTCTTGTTCTGGCATCTGGGCATGCTTTGTTCAGGAAGATGTTGAACTCAGCAGGTGAGTTGGCATAGCCGAACGGACACCTTGTGAAAGTGACTTGTCTGTTGCCGAACGTGACAGCTAGCTTGTGCTGATCTTCTGGATGCACTGGTATGGTCCAGAATCCAGAGGCCACATCGAGTGTAGAGAAGATGGTGGCTCCTCTGATTCTGGGTATTTCCTGCTCCAGCTGGGTCATGGGCCATCGTGACAGTGGCACCTGTTGATTCAGTTTCCTGTAGTCAATGGTGGGTCGCCACTTGCCGTTTGGTTTGAGGACGGGCCAGATGGGGGCAGAATAGGTGCTGTTGCATGGACGGATGACACCTTTTTCAAGCATGGAGGCGATAATCTCTTGCACTGGTTCGTGTGACGCGATGGGGATCTTGTACTGTCTGACAAAGGTGGGAGGAGCATTAGGGTGCATTGGGATGCGCACGGTGTGGAGCTTGGTGAGACCACAATCTAAAGAGTCTTTGGCAAATGATGCTCTGAACTTGTAAAGGACTCGTTTGAGCTCCTCTGTCGGTGTGTCGTCTGTCGTGTTGGCAGGCAGAGGTGCGGCAGTGTCATCAATCTCGCGGGTAGGATGTTTGGAGACTGTGTATACTGCAAGGTGTTGGTCCTTTGTCAGTTCTGTTCTGCATACCTGGTCTTTGTCCACTGGCATGACTGAAGTTACGGAGATGATCTTGAAGGGGGTTGTGAAGACGGTGTTGTCTGTGTGCCCTTCGGGTATCATTGAAGCTGGGATGGGCCCAATGATTGGTAATGTGAGTTCAAAGTCATGAAAGTCGTGGCTCACTAGCCATCCTGCCGGTAGGCTTTTGGAATTGTGATGTCCATTGCCGTGCAGTTGTTGAAGAGGATGTAAACAGCACGGGATGACACTTCAGTGAGGGGCGTGGCTTCCAGCGTGAGTCCAAGTTGAACGCATTCGGGTGAAGGTTGAAAGAAACCCAGCGTGTGGTTTAGGGTTTGACCACAGCGCATGTTGAGCCGAACAGCGACCCCTTTGGTGTATGCTGGTACTACAGTTTCCTGTTCGTTGACCAAGGTGCAGACCTCTGGAATGGTCTGGCCTGACCGGAGGTTCGCAGTGTTGGTTGGAATCACAGGAGGCTGTAAAGTCAGTGGGGCCCACAAGACCTCATTAATAATGTCTACATGAGTGTTGAGGCGAATCAGAATGTCTGCTCCAATGTAGACATCATGGGGCAGGTCTGGAAGGACCAAGAAGTAGTGGGTCAGACACCGGTAGTTCCACTTCAAGTTCAAGGCGCAAATCCTTTTGGCAGTCACCATCGTTGATGGGCATGAGTTTAAAGGAAAACGGGTGTGCTTGCTGGCAGATGGAAGGTCCGGTGTGTCTTCAATGAGAGCATTGTATAGTGAGAGGCTGATGGCTGAGTTGTCTGCCCATAGTGCAAGTATGGTGTCAGTGGCAGTTACACCATTCAAGTGCAGGTCAGCTGTGACCTTGGGGCAGAAGGAGTCAAAGTCTTGGGTGAGTTGAAATGTGCAGAGTAGCGAACTTGAATCTCGCTCGGGTGCTGATTCTGTGTCACTGTGGCTGGCTGTGAGAGTTCCCGTGACCTTTGTGACCTGACAGTCTGGTTCAGGTGATCGGGGTGGCTGAAGGGGGAGAGGTTCTCGCACTTGAGCCCACATCTTCAGCTGTCTGAAGTCCAGCAGGGGCTCGAAGCGGTCTAGTAGATCCTTTCCGATAAGGAGGGGATATGTGTTCATCGGCGAGATGTATACAGGGTGTACCACACTCATAGGACCAATTGTCGGGTGAATGGGAGCTACCTGTTCAAGCCGGACGTCATTTTGGCTGTATGACTGGACATTCAGCACACAATTCTGAGAGTTTAGAGTTCGATTTTGTGTTTTAGCTTCAAATTTGAGTCTTTCAAAAAGTTCAGCTGACATCAAGGTGAGGTCTGCTCCGGTGTCTACCAGGGCTTCGAGTCTCACCTCATGTTCCACAGTGATGGCGAGATAGAGTTTTCGTGCTACCCCCTTTTCGATCAGATTCCCCAGGAGTTTTGGTGTTGGGGCTTGTGTGGTGATCGATAAGCAGTTAGGGTCGGTGTCGGGTGACTCGGTGCAGAGACACACAACCAAAACAGCACTTTCTGGTATCTTAGGGGCTTGGTCACTGGTGTGAAGAATTGTGTTGTCCACTGCAGGATGTGTGGTTGTCAACTGCAGTGAGTGGGTGTCGCTGTCACTTGGTGATGTGATAGCTGGTTCGGTAGTCTGTGTCTGAAGAATGGTGCTCTGGGTGCTTGGTTCACTAGGAGGGCAGTCAGGAAGGGTGTTGGTTTCATGCCTTACGCTTAGTCATGAGGAGTCTGACCTGTCCTCTTTGTCTTTCTTGTGAGGTTTCTTATGGAGAAGCTCTTTCAGGATTTTCACGAGCTCTGCGGTCTCTGACGTGGCCTCACTGTTTTTCTGTGGGGTAGGCTCGGACTTGGACTTGCCTGAGGCATGCCGCGAGGTGTTCCGCTGCGAGCTGTCTGGGCTTGAAGTCCTCGTCGACGGGGTTCGGTTCTGTGCGGGCCGTCGGTTGGCTTCCCACGTGGCTCCACCCTTTTGGTTGTGGGATGGCCGTGGGCTGTCGTAGAATCTTTCAAAGTGCCCGCTCTGGTGCTTAGGACGAGCACCATGACGGTTGTGCTGCCCTCTTCTGTCATGGAACGGTCTTGGCTCGTGGTAAGAAGGTCTGTTACTGTGGTGCTGGTGGGCACCCTCTAGGGCCAGCTCTGAGCGCTGATCAGTGACAGGGCAAATGGTTGGATTTTTTACAGTCTTTTCAGAAGCAATCTTCTGCTTGGTGAAAGCTTTATGGGCTAAGTCTCGCAGCTGTTGGGTAGTCATGCTACGAGGGCAGGCCAGGACCCCTAAGTGATGGCTCACCGTGGGATGCAGGTTCCGGAGGAAAAGAGTTTTGAAGTTGAAATCTTCTTCCATACCAGGTTTGTTCCGTGCTCCGAAGTAGGCTCGTCGGATGCGGCTGTAGTAGGCCTGTGGAATTTCCAGTCGGGCCTGTTTGAGGTCCATAGCGGCGATGAGTCCTTGTTCTGACTCTGGATCAGAGAATTCTCTGATGAAGGCCTGCCGTAGCTGTAGGTAGTCTGATTTGACAGTCTCTGGTTGTCGATCCAGGAAGCTGCGCACGTCGCGGCTAGACGTAATTCTTAGCAGGTACACTCTGTCCCGCATGGTCACGTTGGGAACAGTGTGCAAGTGAAAGTCTATGTCTTGCAGGTAGGCGTGCACGTCGTGGCCTCCTGCAGGATTTGGGGTGAAGGTAGGGATGTTTCTGGCCAGCTTGTCAAGTTCTTTGGGAGCCATGCCGTGGTTAGTGACCAGGCTTTGGTGTGCGGGCTCCCACCCTTTTGTTGCTGACGGGGGTTCTTGGAAGCTGGCTGGTGACATGTTGAACGGTGGGATTTCACCCCTCTTTTCAGCTCTGAGCTCTTGGCTGAAAAGCTTGGGCTTACTGGTCAGGGGAAACTCTGTGGTGTGCGTTTCCCTTTTCTGTTCGCTTTGCAGTCTATAAGAATGTTTCAGTTCATTGTGAACAGTGTCAATTTCATATTGGAGATGGTCTCTGTGCTGAATAAGTTCATGGATTTCAGCTCGGGCCATGTTCAGGTGCTTTTCACAGGCTCTGGCTTTAGCATCTCTGTCTTTTAGTGCAGTCTCTGCTCTTGTAAGGAGAGACTCGGCTTGTTGCAACTTTTCGTCGAGTTCCTCTCTGGCTGTTCTCTCTGACTGTTCTCTTTGGTCTGTGACTCGGCGAAGGTTTTCCAGGGCATTTTGAAGTCTTTCTACTTCCTTTTTCTGTTCTGGGTCCGTTTCATCCTCTTCCTTTCGTTGTTCCTCGGCCTCGAGGCGTAGCTGATCTAGTTGACTCTGAGTTTTGGTTTGGTTCCTACGGGCCTCCTCAGCTTGGAGTTTTAGTGCTGCGGCCTCCTGCTCCAGGTCGAGGTTGCTTTTCTCATTTTTCCGTGCCTGGGCGACGAGATTGTGGGCAAGACTTCCGATGATCTTGGTCCATTCTTTGTGGTTGTAGCTCCGTGTTGGATCGTGGGCCATCAGGCTGTCCAATTCGGCGTCCAGTTGCTCTCGACCTAGGGGCTGTAGGTCCCTGGCATCCTTGGGTAGGACGGTGTCCGTCATTGCGCTCAACCAGGCCTCGAGGTGATCCCAGTGGGCTGCGGGACTGGATGAACGGGACATACTGGCTTACTGTAGGCGAGAGAAAAGAACAGCACACACAAAGAGGCCAATGCAAGTACGCGTAGGTTTAGCGAGCTACAATGAGGTGGCTATTATAAGCCGTAATTTTGACTAACTGGGGTAGACAGTTAGACAGTTAGGTGGGCCGAATTTCGCGGGTCAGTGCAGGTCTGAATAAAGGTTTTTGACAAGGCGGCAGCCCACAAGGTTTATCTGAGGATGCGGGCTGCCTGTTTGTCTCTTTATTCAGTTTTCCTTGATGGCTCCTGTAGGCTCTGTCCTAATGTGAACTGGAAGTACATACTACGACAGAACAGAACATCAGAATAAAATAGAACACAATTAATGTTAGGAATAGATAGGCAGGAGAAAAGGGGCCTAAGTCTACCACCACTGCTAGGGTTTATGATAGGACCAACAGGGTGGGGTGCTATCGAGGTATAAACCCTAGGAAGATGGTGTGGCTTAGGGGAGAGAAAGAAAAGAAATGGGCCGAATGCTTAAACGACCGGGGGAATGTCTACTATTATGTGGCCTATACTGGTGGGTGGATTTTACCTTCTTTTAGTTTGCCTGGGGTGAATCGGTGTCACTCTGCTGGGGACCAGCGCGTGGTCAATCTTTCCAACGGTCCCGAACACTGGACCGCAGTGTCCCCGGGCCCTCTGCTACTATCACGGTGCGCCCTCTCAAACAACTTGACTTTAAACACAACCGGCAACACCAAGGTGTCAACTGTCAGACGGCACAATAAGATTGGATTTTCCCTAGAACCCTCGTGAGAGTGGCCCCTCTTTAGGCCCTGGTTTAGGTAATTATTCCAAACTTGCCATGTGTGTCGACTGACAGGGTTGACTTGCCTTTGGAGTGCCAAATTGCTGATGTCGTTGCGTGCCGCACCAATGAAAAGAGACAGAAGAGTCCGAGATTCACACACGGCCAGCGTCGGTAACGCCGGTCGGACAAACAAGCTTGCAGGGAACCGCCAGAGATGACTGTCGAATCACCACAGCACACTAGGGAATTCTACATGCAAATACAGAACAGGATTTAGCAAGTGAAAGTCTTAAAGTGAATTAAGGCTTTCTTGTTTAAACCAAATTGAGTAATTGTGTCCGTAGAAATAACAGGCAAAAGCTTTACCAAATAATGATAAATAAAGAGGAAATTTGATAATGATGTTAATTATCAGACCAATCCGACCACAAGAAAAGCCAGAAGTAAACAAGGCAGAATGGACAGACAGACTTAATTTAAATTAAATTTAACTTGTTAAACTCAATTTAAATAAGCATGTAAAAGGATGTCAAGTAGCATCTAAGCTAGTAAGGATACAGTCATAATAGCGTATCAAAGAGGGAGAGAAAAAGGAAATAAAAAAAAAAAAAACAATTAAAAAAATTAATAATTAAAAATTTAAAATAATTAATAATAATTAATCACATTAATTAATAATAATTGAAATGAGAGACTTAATTCAAATTTACATTCGAAATTTGTTTGTTTCAAACCAAATTTGAATAAGTGTACGAAAAGTTAGAGATCAGAATTATATCCGATGATAATCACGATTGCTGTAAGATATCAGTGATAGCATCTGAAATAAAACCAACTGGAAATTAACCACTTCAAAACAGAACGCAAGGAAGAAGGTAGTGATACCGACTTAGCAGGGAAGGTCCCAAAGGGGGCGCGTTTCCTCTAAGTGGGCATTAGTCACCGGAATGAGACTTAACTTTCAATTTAAATTCAAATCTTGTCTGAAACCGATTAAATGTAACAGTCGGAGGTAGAAGAATTGTTTAACATCCAATAATATTAGCACAAGCAAAGTTTGTAACTGCAAACATGGATTGACAGTTAAACCGAGAGAAACTTGAGAAAAGAGATGACCTACAATGAATGTCCACCCGATGGCGTACTTGTGCTCGCGCAAAATGACGTCATGGGGTGGGAGTAACTTGAGAACTAAATTAAATAAATACATATGACCTGTCTGCTAATGTCCACACGATGGCGTACTTGCGCACACGCAAGATGACGTCATGGGGTGGTAGTAACTTGAGAACTAATCAAGCACTTACAGGCTGCCCTCTAGTGTTTGTCTGCGGAATAACACTCTGTGTGATTTCAAATCAGGGAGAGAGTTCTCACACTTGGATTTTGTTGCAAAATCACTATTATTCAATTGAAACCTCGGCGGGTCTGTTTTTTCTTTCTTTTTGGTGCTATGCTTCACATAAACAGCGTGGCAGATTCTTTTTTTCCTGCACTACGAGTAAATGTGGACAACAGGAATTGTACGTCTGTGTTCGGCTCCCATACACATTAGAAATATAGCACTTATTCAAAATGTATTAGGTTTTCGATTGATTAGCTACGTCAATGTAAACCAGGAGTAATTTTATAACGTTTATAATCTCAGGCCTTACTAAGATGAGAAAAGGAGCATCGCTTCACCCAATCTTCTATCGCCCCGACAGAAGAACGTCGTTCTGAACGGGGGTTTGTAATATTAAAATATAGCGCGTCTTTACAGAAGCAATTTTAATATTATGAACTGCAGATTACTGTGGCAATCAACAGTGGCAAAAATAAATGTAAGACATATATTTAGCCGCTGTTAAATGTTGAACTGAGAATCGGCTTTGTGCCTTTCAGTTCGGCGCGCTCGCGTACAAAATTAACAACAAAAATACACAAAATTGACAATGCATTCGTTCACAAAACAAAGCTTAAAATGTGCCCGCATTAATCTCCACCATTATAATGTAGGGTATGCAGGTCAGGTTTGGGGAATGTATGACCGATATTACTGATAGTAATCAATGATCAATCATACGATGTGACCCGGACACCAATACATGTAAAAACGCCCCAAAAAGGGCTTATATAGTCCAAGATTCTGCCTTCAAATATATATAGATAATTAAACACAACGAATTATGATTAATTAGGAATATACATCATATGCAGACAGGCTATATTAATTTTAATAACACCTCAATGGAATTGACCCGTAGGCTACCGCAACCAGTCAGTTCGTCCGCTGAACCACTTTATTAGATATTTCTGATCAATTCTCCAGAAGGGTTATTCTTAGTTATAAGCTTATTCATCAAAAGCACGTTAACTTACTTTGATAATATCAGCTCGTAGCTTAAAATCGCACATTAAAGAGGCTTTGTTTTATGACCACCAAACACAGACAATTACGCGTATAATTGATTTTAATACAAGGCACTATGATATATCACTACACTTGACAAACATACATGTAACATAGAATAAATATAAAATAAACAAAATAAATGCAGTAAGGGAAAGTAAAGAATTATTAGAGGTATGGCAAACTTATTACAACAATTAACCCTTTGAAGCCAGCAAGGAAATTACACACTGTGATGCATTTGAATTTCAATGGAAATACTTGCGCAAATAGGCCTTTGCGTGTGGCTAAGGCTGCGTGTATGCCGTGTCCTTGGGGCGTCCGTGAGATGGAGGATTTCGGTTTGGTGTTTCCAGCGTGTGGAGTTGAAACTCACTTGAAGAGGAATTGAAGGGTTGTTCCGAGAAGTTCGAAGCGTCTTAGGAATACTTGTTGAATAGTTGGCGAGTGTTCCGGAGGGTTGCAGAAGATCGGGAGAAGAAGTGAGAGATGTAAGATGGCTTGAGGAGGTCCGGGAGAAGTCCAAGGGAGGTCCTGAAGTGAAATGGGGAAGTTGGGAGCAGCCAAGAAGATGAGAAGAAGAAGTTGAAGTGTTCAGCAGAAGAGGGTTGAAGTAAGAGAGGATGAAGAGCTCAGCAAAAGAGGACGATTTCAATGCTGGATCTGACTTTTAAAGTAGGGAGGTCACACCCCCATTGGGGGGAAGTGACCCAATGAGGCCCCTCCGTTTTGGGCGTGAATTTGCTCCCTTTGTCCGGTAAAGGCTCATTTGCATGCTTTATGATTTGGTCAGGACTTTTGCTTTGACTCACTCAAAAGACAGTAAACATAGCAGAACATGATTCAAAGGTGATCTTATACTCATATTCCGCTAGGACAAGTCGTAAGGTTTACTTTGATACCAAGAAAAGTATATTTGGTACCCTTAAAAGTGGATATACACTGTTAGGCTATTACATATAAGGCCTCTTATTAACTATAACAGGTTTTACTACACTACTAACCTAATTTCAACTAGTTTTGATCTATCATCAGACAAATAAACACACAGGGATTAAAACATATTTAATTAGACATACATTTCTAAGTTTAAAACTGAAAGACACACATATTCTCTGTTGCCAACTTCTCACGTGCCCTCTTCTCACGTGGTGAAGCACAGGGTGTCACATGTGCAGGGGTTTTTAGAAAGCACCACGAGGATCCTCTGTCAATAGCGGTAGTGTCTCTCTGTCAATCGTTCATTGTACTATCACAGACCATTTCCGTGATCTTACAGGGGTTCTTTGTCTCCAAAATAGCTGAGTCCATGATTATCCTTCATTGATTCCTCCAGACGCTACACCCCCTATTATACTAGTACTAATACTAGCCCAGTATTCATTACATATAGTCTAAGCTAGGACTTTTCATCATCCTCCCTCGCCTCTGCCTTCATTTTTCAGTGTTCATACGGTCTGCTGCAAGTTGCATCCTTGTCTACTGTCATCAAGTCTTCCTCCAGTTAAGTTTTCTACCTGTTGTGCTTCTGTGTTAATAAAGTTTCTGCATTTGGGTTCTGTTGTGTCTGCATCATTACAGTTGATTATAGGGGTTGTAATGAGGAATTAATTTTTCTTTGATATTTTGACACATGAGTCAATTGTACTATAACAAACATACTGTATTTTTCTCAAAACGTCCTCTCTAGTCCAGAAAGAGCATTAATTGGCTGATGCAAAAATGGCTTGTTCTCTATTTCCGAGGTTTCCTGACATCACTTGGGGACCTTCATTAATGCTTGACCACCTCCACAGTAAGAGATCCTTTTATGTTATCACACCCTTGGCCCGCCCACTGGTGCTCAGTAGGTAAACAGAAATAGAGCAGGACAGATGCATTTCTGGCAATGTGTGCCACATTTTTAGAGCAAGTCCAACTTCTTAATAGGCATTTTGTTCTGCTCCACATTTGAGTCTTTAAAAAACAGAGCTGAAAACCAAGCACTTCAGTCAGGGGGCCAGAGACAGGGTGGAATATTACCAAATATTACAAAATAATGACTGTATTGGTGCAAAAAAAAAAAAAACTAACTTTACTAATATTGTAAGTGGACCTCAGGAAAACAATACAATTGTACATGTATATAAAATAAAAATATTGTGTCATTACTCCTTTAAGAAAGATGTTCACAGCACATTCCATGGAGAAAAAAGGCTCTAGACCTCCATCATAGGTTTATGTGGGTTGAATTGATGCTCACCTAAATGCTCTCACTCTAATATCAAGGTCCTGCAGAAGCCATTACAGACATCAGTGTATATGACAGCCAAACAATGGAAACCCCTGGGTGAAGGGCTGGAAGTCAAGCATTACTGATTGTCCTCATTCCATAAGTTCACATTGCATCCATAAGGCTTTGAAGAAATTACACACTCTGCCAGACACTATTGAGCCACTCCTACCAAAGCCATGCAGGCCAGTTTTCTGTGAATAACAGAAATAAAAAGAATGGAAACATGTTACAAATACTTTTCAAATGATGAATCAACCTCAAACGTGTGCATGGGGACGGACTTTGGATTTAAGCTCACTGGATGTCTGCTGCATATACTGTACAGTAATGGTATCCAGAACGTATTTTTTGTGTGTTAGGACACTACACTTGCATACTATTTTTGGAAGGACATAAATTCAGATCACAAAGTCTTCACACATTCTCTGCTAATTTCTTCTGTTTTCAGTACAGCTGTGCCGTTATTTTTCCTGTGGTGTCATTGATATGCCTGTCTCTAATCCCACATAAAAACAAATCAAACTGTTGTTTTACACTTTATATGAAGGTCAGATGGTCTCTCCTAGTCAAAGTGGATGGTTTCTTGGCCAAAAGTAAACAAAGTAAAAAAAGTGAACCAGACTTTTTCCTGATAGTAAAAAGTCTGGCTTTGAGAGACTAGCTTCACACAAACAAATGAGGAACAGAGTCACTTCTTCAAAGCCTCTCAGTATTATAACTATCAATCAGCTTGTCAGTTAGTCAATCAATCAGACATTAGCCTTGTTAAGTCAGCCATGTGGAGCATTAAGTGAGGAAATTTCATCTGGCATGTGGCATTTCATGCAACTCTCAGCTAAGCTGAACTTGTTTTGAGGCTTTATGGGGCAAATCAATATTTTGAAAGATAGAGACATGGCACTGTTGGCTCAACAACAGCTTTGAAAGAATCTAGCAGTTAGACACCAATGCACAGTGAAACTTAAGAAAGTGAATTGTTGAGTATCCAGTCTGTTTCCTCCTGTTGTATGTGAGTGGAGTGACAGCATCCCCCCCTCCTTGCACAAAGCATTACAGTCTTTAATATTTTACTAAACATCTGTATTTGGGATCATTGTCTTTCTCATAGTTTTTCACAATTCAATCTCTATTTTATTCTGACTGCTAATAAAGTAATATAACAGGAGCATGAGTACTGTATGTTCATCTGGCCATAGGAAATCACAGACATGCTGATAGATGGACAATACAGCACAATTGCCAGTGGGCTATTTTATACTTTTAATTAATAGTTGAATGAACAAGTAAACAAATAATTAGGGGAAAACTAAAGACTGTACTCATAAAACACACTTGTGCACGGAACTGCTTTCTTATGCCATGGATTGGAAAGATGTGCACAAGCCTCCGTTACTAATTCAAATACCACACTTTAGAAATAGTAACGACAGCTTGGGCTGTTTCTAACAAGTTACTGAGGAAACAAGGACATGTGTGTGTGTGTGTGTGTGTGTGTGTGTGTGTGTGTGTGTGTGTGTGTGTGTGTGTGTGTGCATGGGAGAGAGATAGTTGTGTGTGATTACCTGTGTCTGTTACAGTGATGAACAGTTGCAGTCATTAGTTTAACTCTATTCCTCAGCTGTAGTGTGATAGTAATCTGCTTCGATCGTGGAGTGATGCTGCCATAAGTGCAGTTTGGAATTATTTAAGAGTAGTTCACATATGTTCAGGTGTTTTGTTGTCATAGAGAAAACACGGAAGATGCTTGTTTCCTTCTTGTACATTTCTTGGGAAACTCAGTTTTTCAAAGTTTGTCAAGTTTTTATTTGAAGCGGACTGATAGAAATGGTAAAGTGTCCCAGCCTAAGCCATGGATATAGTAGACTAAGCCATCAGCACTCTTGGAACACCTCTTAACTAATCATATTTGAGGAACTAACTGTTATTTAATAGTCTATCAACATGGCAAATACTTGCTAACATGCAATTGCATTTTGGCCTGTTAATAAATGTTATGCTTGTAATGGAGTAGTAACGGTGTGATCTTGGAGCAAAATAAAACACAAATACAACAAATGTAAAATATATAAATAAATATATAGAGTACATAATAAATCTATAATTCTGAAGCTGCAAAAATTAAACAATGTCATTAACATACAATATCGTAATTGGTATACGTCTCGTCACTATCATGACTGCACTTGTGTACATGGTAGTGTGACAATAAAGTGATTTGATTTGATTTGATTTAGATAATTATGACTTATTACAGTTTTTGAAAAAGAAGACATAACAAATAAAAGACATAACAGATGGTGCTTTATGAGTCATAGCTGATAAACATGTAATCAACTGAAACAAACTAAGCCTTGTGACTCAGGACCAGTTTAAAATATTGCATTGATAGAGTCGGCAGGAGTGCTGAGTTCACCTTTACCAGTGGACTGTATCGTGGGATTCAACTGTCAGTATTATGTCTTGGCAGCAGAATATACAGTAGATGTATTTTTGAGTCGCTGATTTGCATTTTTATCGCTATGGAGACCAGAACCAGTAAAGTGTGCATGCATTTTGCAAGATCATCTATTTTTTAATATAAGCAATCACTGGAGTCTACAGCAGAGAAAAAAAAATCTGCATATTAGAAAATACTGTACATTCAATAATGAACAAGCACAACATATGAAATACAGTGTTTTGTGTGATGGAAATGCATGGCATACATATGAAGACACATTCCACAATTTTAATTGCAGCTAGTTTTGAAAACAACAATATTTTCACTTTTAAAGTAATCTGAGATCAATTGAAAGTTTTAATGCAAATGGTCCATTTTATTTTATTTTATTTTTCATTTTATAAAAATTATGATTAAGCAATATCACACGAGCAAGTGTGAGATATGGCCCTAAATCAGCACTGCTGTGAATTAGCCGCAGGCATGGTTGGGGAGTAACGAAATACATTTAAAATACAAAATATAAGTAACTGTATTCCACTACAGTTAGGATTTAAATAATTGGTAATTAGAATACAGTTACATTCAAAAAGTATTTTGATTACTGAAGAGATTACTTTGCATTTTATTGTCATTTGTTTCATTTAATATTTAGTCCTTTCAGATGGAAAACATTTCTACATAGGCTTGAAACAATTTCTTATGATGTGTTACATTCATACGAGCAGACAGAGAAGTACGTTTGAAGTAAGTTTGGAGCACAAGAAATAGAAATAATCATTGTGTAAATTGTTAGCTTTATAGCCATTTGACATGCACATGTTACCAGACACAATCATATTTTTATATCAAGAAAATTCACATTAGATCATAATTTCTTTTTTTCTAGTAAGACCTTTGATATTAGGGCAACAATCATATGTTTGATAATCATTTTTGTATTGTTTTCCTGTAAAAATATCTAAAAATCCTTAAAACAAGTTCCTTAATCCTTAATCTTATTTTAGAAACAACAATGCATAAGATATTTCAGTTTTTCAGAGAATGTATTTTTAACATGTGTATATTGTCTTACTGTACTGACAGAGTTTTTATAGTCAAAACAAGTGAAAATATCTACCAGTGCTGAAGAAGTAATCCAAAGTATTTAGAATACATTACTGACCTTGAGTAATCTAATGGAATACCTTACACATTACATTTTACAGCATAGGGGAATACATTTAAAAATTAACCCTCCCAACCTTGGCCGTAGTTAATCATAGCAGTGCGGATTTAGGGCCATATAGCACGATTGCGAATGATATTGCTTTTTATAAAATGAAACATTTCTCCCTATTTCACGGTAGCCGGTGCACAAGAGTCTTTCACAGCACATCCTCTCCAGTAGTCTGGTAAGAGGTAAGTGCCTTGTAAGTGAGTTGTGTAATTAATCAGTCTGTTGTGTCTCAGCTCTAATGAGCCATAATGCTGAAGTTGTTTGTTTAAAGCTATTTCCTAGCTTGAGTAGTGTAGTAGTAATACAAGCGATCATGGAGCATTGTTGTTTGTAAACACTGGTTGATGCGGATTTACTTCATGTCACTAACTGCTCATATTACACACAAAATTTATCTTTTGCCACCACCTGCTGGCTAACATATGTAATGTCAAAAATATATATATGTAAAGAGACACACAGTAGATCTTAACACATAAGCACTGCTCTTACACTTTAGAACGGCATGAACGAAAGCGGAGTGATACACACAGTGACGCGTCCGAGTGCTGATGATATGAGACCATCAGTGCTCATGGAATGTCTTTCGCCCAATCAGATTCGAGCACCGGAACTAACTGTTGTATATTATTTAATAATCACTCACACCCAAACCTGTCCTAAGACCATAACTGATATGTCATAGGCTATAGATTATATATATATAGGATTTGTTTTCTAAACAACATTTGAGTTACAATAATTAACACTGCACGTCTTGTCAGATCTCAGTATAATAAGTAGCTATTCGTACAACATTTAAGCCTATTGGGCCTATTGACAGCATTAAATATGTTAATATTTTGTATATACAGTTAACTAACCAGAAATATTTAGGAAGAATTTGTATTATAAATAAGTTTTTTTTTTTATAGGGTATTTCTTATCCATTAACCCCTCCCCTAAACAAGCCTGGTCTCATGAACATTATGTGAATTTATCAACGTGATAAATTACACGTTTCGCTGCAGTTTTCCAATGTAATGTCCGGTGGAGGCGCCAAAAGCGAGTGAAATTGTGTCATAATCAGACTCTGGTTTTACTGAGTAAAATGCACCTCCCTAACCTAAAACGTTAACCTAAATCTAACATATAATTTTGTAAAAGCAAATGCAGCATGACAAGCACATTTTCTGAAGCAACCACGTTATTTTGTCACTTCTATTACACTTTTGTCTCACTTGTTATCTTGGCTGGGCTCGACATTTGAAGCTCCAAATATCACATAAAGGTAGCGTAAAAGTAATACATACAACTCCAGTGGTTTAATATACATCTTCTGAAGCGATGCAATCACTTCTTTTTTTACTATAAATCCACTTTTGCTTTCACTTTGAGAATGTGAAAGTGAAGGTGGAGATTTATATTAAAAAAAGGATTGAAATATTTATCTGTTTTTCACCCACACCTATTATATTGCTTTTGAAGACAGATTTAACAACTGGAGTCATGAGGTTTATGCTGCCTTAAAATGACTTTTGTAGCTTGAAAGTTTTGGTCACCATTCACTTGTATTTTATGGACTTATAGAGCTGAAATATTCTTCTAAAAATCTTTTTTTGTGTTTGCAGAAGAAAGAAAGTCATACACATCTGGGATGGCATTAGTAAATGATGAGAGATGTTTCATTGTTGGGTGAACTATCCTTTAACAAATAGTGCTGAATAGTGCTTATTTTATTCATAGTAAGATACAAATAACCTACATTCGCATGTCTGACATTCCTGAGTCTCTCTCCATTAACTTTTGGCCAAGAGGAATCTTTTCACTGAAGTACAGTGTTTTTTTTTTTACATCAGGTTTTCTATAATATGCTCTCATGCGTTCACTCTTTTAAAAGAGCTATTCACATGCGGAATATGAAAGCCGCAGGGGTATTTCAGCAAGAAGTTTTGTTAGTTTATTGGTGTTTAGTCAACGTGAAAAGCCATTTGCAACCCATGCCACTTTTGAAATCAGACTGTACCGAAGTACATGCTGGTTTGTAGTTGTAATCACAATGCCACATCCAGTTAGAATGCAATGAATATGATATTGTTTATTTCTTTCAAAGTTTTACTCTCCACTTTTCTTGAGATTGTATATAAGCTTGTGGTTCTGCAAAAAAACAAATATGATGAGCCATAACATTATGACCACTGACAGGTGAAGCAAGTAATGCTGATCATCTCCTAACAAGGCCACATGTCAAGGCCTGGATAGATTAGATGGTAAGTGAACAATCAGTTCTCGTAGTCAACGTGTTTGGAGAAAAGACCTGAGAAACTTTGACAAGGGACAAATTGTTAAGGCCAGATGACTGGGTCAGAGCATATCTGAAAAGGGAAGGCTTGTGGGGTGCTCCCGGTCAGCAGTGGTGAGTACCTACAGTGGTCCGAGGAGGCATCGTACCCTGCTGCGTATGTGGCTGCGTAGCAGCAGAATGGTCACAGTGCCTATGATGTCCCCTGTCCACCATCGAATGCGCCTACAAAGGGCACGCGAGCATTGGAACTGGACCTTGGAGCAGTGGAAGAAGGTTGAACTGGCCCAATGAGTCACATTTTTTTTATATCACGTGGACGGCTGCGTACATGTGCTGCGTTTACCTGGGGAAGTGATGGCACAAGGATGCACTGTGGGAAGACGACAAGCCTGTGGAGGGAGTGTGATGTATGGGCAATGATCTGCTGGGAAACCCTGAAACCGGACATTCATATGGATGCTGATTGCAGAACAATCTGGATTCCTGTTTAACAGTCACATGAAGTCCTCTTTGTAGCCTGGACTTCTTCAGATCATCAAATCTTTGTGACACGTACACTAAAAAAGCTAGATGTTTAAAGAAATGTGGCAATCCTGTGTGAGACACTAAAAAAAAAGTTGAAGTTGTCCATCTAGCTCATTTACTTAGAAAAACAATTGAAAAAGAGTGCAGGTCTATGCAAAAAAGTGTCGCAAGCAATTTGCTTATGGAGCAAACAGTTCTGTGGATGATGCAGTCAACATGGGATTGCACCATATCCTGCAACATCTGGACAGACCAGGGACATATGCAAGGATCCTTTTTGTGGACTTCAGTTCAGCTTTGAACAGCATCATCACAGCTATTCTCTGGACTAAATTGCACCAACTATCTGTTCCTAAGTCTATCTGTCAGTGGATCACCAGCTTTCTGACAGACAGGCCGCAGCTAGTGAGAGTAAATACAAGGTAAAAATTCCAGCACATGTACGATCAGCACTGGTGTCCCCAGGGATGTGTGCTCTCCCCACTACTCTTCTCCCTGAACACAAATGACTACATTGCCAAGGACCCCTCTGTCAAGCTCCTGAAGTTTGCAGATGACACTACTGTCATCGGCCTCATCCAAGATGAAGATGAGTCTGCATACATGTCTGGTGCTGTCAAAACCTGGAGCTGAACATGCTCAAAACGGTGGCGATGATTGTGGACTTTAGGAGGAACACCCCAACATTGACCCTGCTCACCATTCTAAACAGCACTGTGGCAGCAGTGGAGACATTCAGGTTCCTGGGAACTACCATCTCACAGGACATGAAGTGACATTGTGAAATTGTGAAAAAGGCCCAGCAGAGATTGTACTTCCTTCGCCAGTTGAGGAAGTTCAACCTGCCACAGGCACTGCTGATACAGTTCTACTCAGCAGTCATTGAGTATGTTGTCTGTGCTTCAATATCTGTTTGGTTTGGTTCAGCTACGAAATCCGATGTTCAGAAGACTACAAAGGACAGTTCAGTCTGCTGAGCAGATTACTGGTTGCCCCCTTCCCTCCCTTCAAGAACTGTACACTTCCAGAGTGAGGAAAAGTGCTGGAAAAATCACTCTGGACCCCACTCACCCAGACAACCCAGCCTTCGGCAAAAGAACCGTCAGGCACAGGAACAGTTTTTTCCTTCAGGCTATCCATCTCATGAACAGTTACAACTGCCCCATTGAGCAATAATTATGTGCAATACACAGCTTAGTCTATTTATATTCATCCCACTTATCCTACCACTTCTGCCATCATTCTCTTGCATCTGGTTCAGTGGAAAGGTTGAGACGGGTACCGGACGAAGCATAACATTTTACATTTTTTTATAAACTTAAACACAAAGACACACAAATGTAAACACATACAGGGCAGCTGCCTGTAGCTCTCTCTCTCCAGAACTGCATTTATCCCTCTCATCTCATTGCATTTATCCCTCTCCTTGGCTGATTAGCCCGATAGGGGGCTGCACGTGCATAGACACGGCCCTGCCCGGCCCACCCTCCTCCTCGTCACAATATTGTGAATATTTTCTATTCACTTTTTACTTTTATTCTATTTTTTATTATTATGTCTGTCTTGTTGTTGTATTGTTTGTGCACTTGAAGCTCCTGTAACAAAGACAAATTCCTATTTATGTGTAAGCTTACTTGGCAATAAAGCTGATTCTGAGATTTGGTCAACAAACGAAAGCAATGACCACATTCCCGGTGAAGTACTACACTACCCTCAACCCTTTAGTGAGGTCCTTCATAGATCCACCACTCAGATTTCTTCAGATCCACCAATCTGATCTTCTATTAGAGATAATAACCTGCGCTTTTTTAACTTTGGAGAGAGCGTAACGGTCAACTATCATGTTACGACAGTAAGTCATCGTTTATGGATACCATACAAATGAAAGGGAAAGCCATAAACTGACACCTACCTGTAGCAAAATTGTCTGTGTCTTCTCTTTTAAAACTGAAATGTTATTGTAGCAAACTCACATATAGTTCATTCCAAAATGATTCTTTAGTGTAAAACATGTTGAAGATTAGTGGACAGGCAGTCAATTAATTACATGATGAGCTGCTTCCTCACAAAATAAAAATAATGAAGTACCTCATCCATAGACATTTATTTTGAATAATATTTTGAATTTATAAATTCATAAAAAAAAAAAAGCCTTGTCTCCTCGCCAGTATACTGCCCAATGAATGTTTATGGGACTGCTGCGTTATGCCATTTTATGCTAAGATTGTAGGCTCCACTATGTCGAAGGGTTCTGCTTTAAATGTTTTTGTCAATATGCTTTCATTCATTAAAATGCAAGACTTGATGATCCAGAAAACAGCATGTGTTTGTTAGTCAGAATCTTTATTGGAAAATGAAACATTTACATTTTGGATTATCATTATTTTTTCAATTGTGATTTATGGCACAATTGAGATTTAAAAAAAAATTTTTTTTATCCCAAATCATTTATTGAGGCAATAAACAGTTTTTCTCTCAATGTTGGCTGTTCTTGTTATTATGTGTTGTTGTTGATGTTTGTATCAAGCATACAACATAACTTAAACCATCCCTTCTACAAACTTTGTTACAGTAGCTCAAAGTTCAATGCCCACATACAATAGGTACTAAATAATCATTAGTAAACCTTTTTAAACATTTATAATGTATAAATAGATTCAACTTTAGATTGAGTATGGCAACAAATGAACAAATAAGTTATAAATTATTTCTTTATATATGTAAACAGTAAAAGCATGTTTACATACATCAACAAACAAACACAGTAAATGTGTGGCTTTTACAGATGTTGGTTATTATTTAGCTGAATCATGGGCACCTGCGAGATTTCTTCTGCGGATACACACAGAAATCTGCCTAATTGAACTTTATATGTATGGGGATTTGGGGGCATGTTCCGCTGGGAATTTTTTTATGGTATTTATTTATCTTTATTTTTGCAAAACAACACCTAATCATTCAGTTATGGTGACTTTGTGAGAAGCATTTTATGTTTTCTTGAGTATAAGTAGCATTCATGTAACTTTTGGCTGCAGCATTTCTTCCAGTAACGTTCAGAACAAACGCATTCTCACACTAAAAAAAGCTAGAAACGCACTCAGACAAAGTGTCTCAAGACGTGCCCATTTGGATTGAATAGCCCCTAGCTGAAGTTTCTCAAAGTTACCTCTCAAAAAGACAGCCTTTTGTTTGAGTTGATTGTAGATACATTTACACTGTATCCAGTGCTGTTTGTTCTCTGTATTCATAAATATCCCAATTCTGCTTTACTGTGTGAGGAACCGCTTCAAATGATTCAGTGAGAGATTGCTCTGAATGAATTGTACTGAATCACAAATTGATTCAGACATTTAGCAAGATTGTTTGGCCAATTCACTGAAAAGAACCAACTCAAAAGAATTATTCATTTGCAAATTGAGCATCGCTAGTACTTTTAATCAGCCAACAGATATACGGTACACACATCGTGATTGATGAAAAACTCTGAGAGTAAATGTTTCTCAGGTCAGTAGTAGCGCTTATGATACTCAAAGGGTGTACGGCCGCACAGATGCAGGCACCACTGAGCTGAACATCAATAAATCATTTGTAAACATAAATTGTGTTTGAAGTGCTGAAAATACTAATGATTTCTAAAAACATTTGTAAATATAAAAAAGTGAATGAGTTCTTTTATAAATAATTTGGGAAAAATGTTAAAGATATTTGTAAGCATTCAAATGTACATTTACTAATTATGTGTTATTCTTTATGTATAATTTGCTAAAAACATTTATAGATGCTAAAGTGCAAAATCATAAAAAAACGAAATCTTAACATTTGCAAGTATTTGAATTTACATTGCATAATGCATTGCATAAACAGATCATTAGTTAATGTTAGTTAATTAGTAAACATTAACATTAACAAGCACATTATATCATATTTCTAACTATCTGACTACACATTAACTAATGATCTATTAAGCATCAATAGATTGTTTGTTAATGATTTATTAATGAAAGTGTTACTGAATAATCTTTATGAAAATGTCAAAAAATGTTGATGTGGAATTTATTCAATGAATTGTTCGGTATGTCATGTAATTAATTTAATTAACAATTATAATCGATTGACAGCAATATGCAGAAATGACAGCCCTTCCTAACACCAACTTATTTCTATTTTAAACAGGATAATTCATTAAAAGGTAAGTAGCCTCCATTTGATTTCATGTTGATTTGAATGACCTTTTATCAAACCCCAGTTTATGTTACCTCAAATTTTGGAAGTGTTCAGGTGTTAAATGACACAACTCTGTTTGTATATGGTCATTTCAGAGGTGGAGCATAAATTATAAAGATAAACAGTTTTCTTTGGGATGGCATGCGTCGATGAATCTGAAGATCAGAAACACCTATTAAGATAGTTAACAGATTTCATTTTGATTTCATGTTGACTTTAATAAGCAATCTTAACTAGTATCCTCTTTTTTAATTTTATTTCACTTAAAATAAATTTGAGCGGGATCAGTATTCTTTTTAAGATGGATGGACAGACGGATACACAGATGGATCCTTCCCATGAGGAAGAATGTAGTATGTGTTTAGGAGCCAACACTCGTATCTCAACATGAAGAGCAGTTCTTCGTGAAGGTTAATATTTTAACCTGGTCTGTGATGTTTGGTTCTATTCATTCATCAATTGTTTGGGCAAAATATTACCAGCTAGCAGGCCTCATGCTCAGTGGGTCACCAGGGCACAGACAACCAGGAGTTAGATGAGAGAAAGAGAGAAGCAGTCATCCGTCAGTAAGTCAGCTATTGATTAAGACACCACAGTCTGCCATTGAAGCATCAAAAAGCTTGGTTGGAGCTGTCAGCTCCCCGGCAGAAGAACAAAAATGTCTGACAACTGCTATAACCCTCTGATTCTACTGATGCTATCAGAAAACAGAGTTCAGGGCTGGAGTGTGTTATTGGGTGCAATCCTTAGCTGTCACTTTGGGGGTCTTTGTCACTTCTTCAAGGGAGTCCTTGTTTGGCAGACTTGACTGTGAGCTGATAGAGGCCCTTTGGTAAAGCTTTCTAGTTTTAGGACAACATAACCCTCCAGCTGGAATACATTTTGTTGAACTGAACCAAGGTAATGGTTTAGTTCAACAAAGGAACTAAACTAGAACTGTTCTATTATGCTTACAATAAACATATACAAATGCAAAATAAGCCATATCATTTTATAAATTTCTATTTCTCATCATTCAAAACAACATTTGCATGCTTTATTCTAAAATGGCATGTAATGCGGAAGTCCCTGGGTGCTTCTTCTTCTGAAATTGTGCTTCCTTTTCTTCCGTCCCAGCTCTACCTCTTAGGGAAGGAGGAAAGGATTCAAGGAAAAGAAACGAAGATGGAGGAATCAAAGCAAGATGCAAAAAGCAGCTGCATTACATCCAGTAGCGGATCCTGGCATAGGCGATATAGGCAGCAGCCTAAAGCGGCAACGCTCTCTGGGGCAGCACAACAGATTACCTGATCAATCGCCCCTGCACAGAGCTTGCAAGATCGCGATGGAAGAAAGGGTGCACCGAATTGTTCCATCCCGCCCAGAGCTTGCAAGATCGCAATGAGAAAGGTGCCCCAGATGACTCAGATAACCGCTCTGTACAATTGTGGTGAGAAGAATAGCATCTCAGAATGTTGCCGCCGTTTTGGCGGCACGAGGGGAACCTATACAATATTAGGCAGGTGGTTTTAATGTTGTTGCTGATCGGTGTATATAATTATTATAGTGGGACTCTAGATAATCTCTTTGCACTGGTTTGGTTCGGATCTGGTAAACAGCCTAGGAGTAGTTAGTTAAAAAATGTATGTGTATCCAATATGGCAAACATTTTTCATGACGGAAATAAAATCAGAGACAAGACAAACAAAATTTTGAGTCTGTGACATGGTTTATATATTAGTTTACAGGGACAATGCAGAAACATAGCTACAATTTCAAGCAACCGATGCTCCACATACACGCTTCTAGATAAAGGCTAATTTGCAGCCCCAGTCCCTGCTTAGGCTTTTTTAACAACAATAAAACAATAAACATACAAAAAAACGAAGCAAAAAGTAAAAAATATAACAATAATAAAAGAAAGCTGAGACTGTGCATGACCATCAGTGTTCACAAACCTGCTTTTGTTTGAACCACTTTTTAAGATTTATTTGAAAATTTCTCAGCCCTTTTTGCATTTTCAGTTCTGCTGGTAGGCTGTTCCAAAGCAGTGTACCTTGAACTGAAAATGTGGATTGAGTAAATTTTGTTTTTCTCCTCGGTACTGTGCAAGTCTGATAAGTTGTACATATTGTAGTGATCTCCTTACTACTCTGTTTTGATATTAATTGGCATATGATATCTGAAGCAAGATTATTCACACATTTAAAACCATTTAATGAGAGACAAATTTATAAAATGTTCAAAGCTAAGCAAACTATATTTTTGTAAAATATTACAATTGTAATATTTTACAAAAATATAGTTTGCTCAGCTATATAACCAACTAATTGGTTTCTTGTCCAAAATGTATAGTGTTTGTTTATATAGAGATCTAACAGGTTCAGGAGTTATAGCCAAAAATGTGCAATTTACTTGTTTTGTTCAATGTTGCACCCCCATTGGCTGATCGGGGCAAGTCCTTGCACAAGTATAGCCAGCCAGAATACTACCATTTCCCCAAGTTTCATGTCTCTAGGCCTTACGGCACGGTCTGCATGATCAGTTATAGGTCTGAAAATAATAATAAATGTAGCTGCAAGCAGCAATTAATGTGGTTCAAGCATTCAAGGGCCTTTAAGTACATAGGTAGAAGATATTAAGTATTAATAAGACCTAAAATAGAGATAAAGTGCCATCATTTTCGTAAGTATCATGTTGAGGACCAGAGAGAAATGGCTTTTTTTTACATTGCTGATTGTTAAAGCACCACCTATTTTCTATTGATTTTAGAAGTCCAGAAAAACTTTACACTCGCAAAAGTAGGTTTTGCAAAAAATCTATGGTGAAAACATTTACATGACAGAAATGAAATAAAAAATGTGTTAAGTCACAACAGTACTACTACCATCCCACAAATTTTCAAGTCACTAGGCCTTATGATTTGGTCTCCACAATCACTTTTAGCAGAGAATAATAATAATACAAATAAAATGAAAACCCTACAAATTTCATAAAGGTTTTCAGCACTTGAACCCCTAATAATAATTGTGATGTTTGGTGCAGAAAATACACATTTCACCTTCAAAGATATTTTTCCAGGAGTCTAGAAAATGGTCAAATAGAATGATTCAATAAGGTGCAAAAATATTAACAGTGAACTGAAATAACTATACAGTACTAAAATATCATATCTTATTAATAATGTACTATTGAGTGAACAAAGACACAAAGGTCAAAAAGTCACTAGTTTGACATCATACGTTATGTTTATGGTACCATCAGATGGATGTTTACACAGCTAATGTATTGTGATACAAAGAAAGCATATACGATGGTATATTGCTTTTACATTTTGCAATGACAGATTTGTTGAAAGAATTATGTAATTGCATTGTCCTGTGGATGTTTGGCTGTGCAAAAGGATATGGTTCAGCAAGGTTTAAAGAACAAAAAATCAAGAGGCAGGAATGCAGTAAAATTTACTTAAATTTTATGATTAAGGGGCAGGAGAGGAAAGTGGGCAGAACAATAACTCAGGTCTTCTTCGTCTCTCTATTTGCCCTACACTGTACCCCATCATAGGGAGAGGTGGAAGGGAAATGGTGGGACAAGTCATAAGGCACTCACTTCAGCAGTGTGGGGAGATTCATTTTCCTTTGGTGGGTCAGTCTAGGAAAGTTTATCTAGCTGTTCAGGCTCATAGTAACACACATTTGTCATGGCTTAAATGTGTGCTGCCGAATACTACCTGATGCAACACACCTGTGGTTCCCTGCCAGTGGGGAGATGCAGCACAGGGGAATATTTACCTTCCAGCACCATCCCCAGAGGACTACCCTGGAAGTGGGGTGCTCTCCATCGTGCTGAAGATGCCTCTGCTGCACTGTAGGGGACTGATCTGAGGTTGGGACTCCACAGTCCTGTTCAGGGGTGATCTTTGGATTTCAATCTTGGGGGGGCTCTGTCCCCAATGATGCTATTTACTGTATAAAGTTATATATAAATAAAAATAAATGGCTTGAAGAGTACAGACAAACCATGTATTGTTATACCTGTCTATGTATTGGCAGTATGTTTCATCTGTCCTAATCTTTCATTTTATATATATATGAATCAATCATTTAATTGTTATCATATTTAGTAAAGTGAACTAATTCTATGATGATTCTCTGAATGAACCAGTGAGCAAATCTGAATGACAGACAAAGTGTGCAGTGCCTGCCCAATTTTTCAGCCGTCTGGGTTCTGGAAGTATTTTTTCCCATACATTTTTTTCCAGAGGATTTACATAAAATCTTTCATAAAAGAGTTTGAATCCATGAACCAAACAAACCTGCTTCAAGATCAATAACAACATTACAAACTTTGTTTTGAAACAAAAAATACTTGAAATTCGGACAAGGTACAAGAGTGTGTACTTACCATCTTTCACAAAGGCATGAACTACAAACCCATAAATCATTTCTCATGACATAATCGAGTAAAAAAAATATGGAAATGTATTATTAATTGTTATTAGGTTGTTGATTATAACTATAGAAACACGTTTACTGCAAAATAATCAGACACACTCACATAGAACTTTATTAGGAACATCTGTACACCTACTTATTCATTTGATTATCTAATCAGCCAATCATGTGGCAGCAATGCACTGCATAAAATCATACAAATATGGGTCAGGAGCTTCAGTTAATGTTCACATCAACCATCACAATAGGGAAAATTGGTGGCATGATTGTTGGTGCCAGACAGGCTGGTTTGACTGGTATAACTGCTGATCTCCTTGGATTTTCATGCACAACAGACACTATAGTCTCTAGAGTTTACTCAGAATGGTGCCAAAAACAAAAAACATACAGTCAGCGGCAGAAACACATTGTTGATGAAAAAGGTCAACGGAGAATGGCCAGACAGGTTTGAGCTGACAGAAAGGCTACAGTAACTCAGATAACCACTCTGTACATTTGTAGTGTGCAGAATAGCAATTAAGAATGCAAACACATCAAACCTTGAGGCGAATGGGCTACGACAGCAGAAGACCATATTGGGAACTATTTTTAGGACCATACTGTTCCTAATAAAGTTCTAGGTGAGTGTATATACAAACATACAGTATGTAGTTTGAGGTTGTAGGGAGACCATCACGATTACAACATTTACAGTGCGACTTGGAAGTTGGCGGTTGCTGCTGGACTTGTTTGGTGCTTCGATTGCCATGGTTCTCTGATCGGTGGATCTGTCTCTGCTGGACTATAGGTAATGTAGGAATTCTAAACAAGAAAGTTAAAAATAATGCAGACTGATGGCTTCTACAAAGGCATATACCATCAATAAACAACCTCGGTGTAAATGGTATAACAGAAACAGACCCAAACTTAAGTCTTTATGATAATCGTCCCCATCTATTGTAACACTCAAATCCCGCACTCATTTAAATGATCAAAAGTTGCTGCCTTAGGGAGCATTATGTTTCACATTGTTCCTCACACAAAGCTATTGTATGGCTTCAGAAACTTGGAATGCAGCATGAGTCATTTGAAATACATTTATTGTGGTTTTTGTCTTCTTCTTTTTTTGAATACATTATTGTGACTCTACTTTTATCTCTCTGCTTTGTGTTTTCTATTTTTGAGAAATAAAGTGATGCCTCCTGGTGTCCCAAAAATCTAGCACTAACACAGAACAGAAAACACAACAGAAAGGAGGAAAGGGAGGAAAACCAGGGAGTGAGTTTAAGGAAAGGCTCGGTGGCCTCAGGGCAGAGGCAGGGTCCAGCAGCCTGGGAGGCAGCCTCAGGGCAGAGGAGGGAATGCTCAGGTGGCCATAGAAGGCTCAGGTGGCAGAGCCGTGGAAGTTTCAGGGGGTGGAGCCATGAAAGCTTCAGAAGGTGGAGCCGTGGAAGGCATAGGGGCTGGAGCCGTGGAAGCTTCAGAAGGCAGAGCCGTGGAAGATATAGGGGCTGGAGCCGTGGAAGTTTCAGGGGGTGGAGCCATGAAAGCTTCAGAAGGAGGAGCCGTGGAAGGCATAGGGGCTGGAGTCGTGAAAGCTTCAGAAGGCGGAGCCGTGGAAGGCTCAGGCGCCGGCTCATTGACCGTGGCAGGTGTGGGCACTGGCTCATTGACCATGGCAGGAATGAGCACTGGCCATGGCAGGGGAATGACCTCCATGGCACTGGACGTTGACGGTGACAGAGAAATGGCCTCCGTGGCCGTGAACAGCCTCCATGGCTGTGAGCACAGGCAGTGACAGGGGAACGACCTCCGTGCTCGTGGGCACTGGCAGTAACAAGGGAACAGCCTCGCCAAACAAAGCGATGCCACACATTCCCACATTAAACAAAGCCTGAGCATACATCTCAAAGCAAATGCCATGCAATGCCTGCAATAGGTGACAAAAACAAGACAGGACAGAAATATGCAGTATAACAATTACAGTAATAATTATTTAATCGTTTATTTGTAAAGTAAAAGTTAAAAGTAAAGTTACAACAGTGAGATTACACGCTAAACAAATGTACAGTGTATACATTACTGTGCTATGAAATCGGTACTTTTTAAAAACTTGTATCTACCTTGTAATTATAGTTGCTTTTAGATCTCTTTAAACAGGCTAAACGGATAAAATGGTAAGTGTCTGTAAACTGATTTGTTTCTCCAAAAATAATTTTCGGCTTACACTTGCTTGCAATGTTTAGACCATTAGGTATTTGTCAGTCAAAAATAAATAATATGTTTTAAATTTTTCTGCTAAAAGTACATTGGAAAGTGACAACTCATGCATTTCTGTGACAGGTAAAAAAAGGAGAAAAATAGCCTAAGAAAACAGCAGAACACACACTTAGATACACACAATTTGAAAATCTCAAAACTGCAGCAATGTTATAAAATACTCAAAAGTCATGAATATTAGTAAACATGTAACAGTAAGTGCACCGGGAAAAAAATAAATACATTTATAAACACTTTGTGATCTGTACACATGAGTAATATTTGATTCATTAAAGCATGACAACCGATAAAAGCTTCAACAACCCTACCAGAAACATATAGAAGCATTATAGCTGGGAAACAACTTCGCCAAACAGTAAAAAGTTAAATCCATTAGGAGAGTGATTTCACTCCGCTGCTGTCCTGACTCCTGAAACCGTGACTGGACTGACTGAACAGCTGTTGCAATTGCTTCCCACTTATCGAGACACAGATGAGAGCTCACAAACATGACTTAAACATGCAAGGACGAGTGACGTATTCCTGAAATTTTGCGCCAAATGCAACACGACAGCTCAAAATTAAAAATCTTTATTGTACTGTAGGGTTTCTTTAGTGAATCAGGGTAAGACAAGAACAGGGAATCCTTTGGATCCAGTATATGAATATAATGCCAATATTAGTTATTTATGTGTAGTGCAAGTCATGGTTTAAAATTAGTAAACTAAGAAAGTGTAAATTACAAGATTGAAGTCCATCATGAATAAAATGTGGAAGTGCACACAGATGCACTGTCTTTGTTATTTGGCTGATGAAGATTTTAGCTGACAATTAATTTATTGTCTATGCACTCCCTTTTAAGAGTGTAAACCATCCTTTGGCCAAGGTGATGCAGGCAGAGAGTTAGGTGCATTGCAGTTCGACTGGCAGCTTGTGGCAGTTAATTCAGGTGAAACCCATACTAAGTATAAGGTTCAGGCAGTGGCCAGTGAAGAAAGGAGAAGACTGGCTGACTGCAGGAAAGCCTGCACGAGGGTGGGCAGGCTAGTTACCTTAAACACATGTCCTCAAACAGGGGACACCCTAACCAACTATGAGCACAATACAATATAAACAGCCCAGTGGTCCTCCGAGATGTGGGATGGAAGATGGACCAATTAGGACAGATTCTACATACACAACTGGAAACGGCTGTGACAAAACAAAAAATCCTTAAGAAAGGCACTTGAGGCATGCAGGAGGGCAGATGAGCGGGATGGCATAAGAGCTAGGAGTATTAATGAAGGCAGAGAGAATTCGACAGTGGAGAAGAGGGAAGATGCATGAGAGGGTGGCGTTCATCAAGGAACCTTTTAAGTTTGCAGAAATCTGCTGGAACAGAAGAAAAGTGGGAAGCTGGTGATGGCAAAGGGAGAACTAGAAGAACACGTGAAACAGCAACTTGGTGATCCCCAGAACTGCCTGGAAGAAACAGTGAATACCCTTTGAGTGGCAAAGAGCAGTGGCCATCTTTATACTCAAGGAACAGGAATCCATCAACATTAGTGAGTTTTAGCAGTATTGCACTACTGAATGTGGAGGGAATAGCTTTTCAGTGATAGCAAGAAGGATATCTCACTAGAATTAGAATAGATAAATAGACACAGCTGCAAGAAGGCAGGCATGCCAGGTTTTTCTGGATGTGTGGCTCATGCATCAAAAATATAGAAGCAGATCCAGTCTGTCAAGAGAGACAATACCTCCATGTAGTCTGGCTGGACCTGGCAAATGCCTATGGATCTGTTCCACACCAGCTTGTCAGCTATGCAGTAGAGTTTTACCATGTATCAGAGTGTATTATGAGCTTGGTAGATATTTAATATAGGGACCTGAAACATATTATACATTACAGGAATACACAAATGGTTGACAGCAACTGGAAAAATGAATAGCGATGGAATCTCTCCCATCCTGTTCACAGCTGCATTTGAGATGATTCTAATTAGTGCAGATGGAATCTGTGCACAGTCTGGGGTGAGGTTACCAGCTCAGCACAGTTATATGGATGACATCACAAGCATACTCTAGACAGCAACATGAACAAACAGACTATTGAAAAGGCAGGAGAAGCTACTGGCATGGGCCAGGATGAATTTATGTCTATTTGTATGAGAGTTAGGAATGACCAGATATCATTTGAGGTGGATGGGGAAAGAATCACAGTGTTGGCAGAGCAGCCTCTTTGACTTTTAGGGAGAGAATACACAGCAGATATTTCAGATAAACAAATGGCAGCATTGATTCTGAAGCAGTTGAAAGAGGGCCTAGATAAAATAGACCATTTTAATTTCCCAGGATATTCAAGGTCTGGTGTTACCATCACCTTTTGTGGCTGCTAAAAATTGTGTGAGATAACTGCAGCAGCAGTGACAAGGATGGACTCCATGGCCAAAATTTACATCAGGATGTGCCTGGGTTTGCCGCATTGTCTAATGTAGCATTGTTTGGAAGAAATGCATTATAACTTTCACTATAGTCCATCACCCTGGGCTACAAACAGGAGAAGACCAGGCTGGTCTTAGAGCTTAGGGAATCAGGCTGCACTTGGAAGGAAGAGTAGGTTGTAAAAAGGGCTGTTTCAAGATTAAAGCATCAAGATATTGTTGGAAGAACCCAGTCAGGAAGAGCAGGCCTTCGATAGAGGGTGGCTCCTAAACTGTGATCATCAGCAGAGGAAAGTGATGGTAGTTACAGAAGTATCTACAATTGAAGAGGAAAGGTATATGATTAGAGAAGTCAGCCAGAAGCAGCCAGGTTGCTGGACAGTATAGGAAGGGTAAGGGAGTAACAGAATACATATACCTGGATTAAGTATTTAAAATACAAAATATAAGTAACTGTAGTCCACTACAGTTACATTTTTAATTATTGGTAATTAGAATACATTCCAAAAGTATACTGTAAAGATTACTTATTGAAATACGATGATATCAGTGGATCAGTTTTGAAGAAGACTTTGAAGGAAATGGCAGAGAAAGCTGAGAAAGGGAGCCTCTGGCTATGTTTAGGCAGGAAGGATAAAAAGTGGGGTGTACAGAAGAGAAAAGTAGGGCTAGAGAAAATCCCAGCCTTAGACAGAGGGTTGGAACATATGGTCAAATGGGAGGTTATGCCATTCGGAACCGGGGCACTGAGTATGCATTATTGGTGCTAGTGGGGCTGGCATAGCCTTAGCCATTGACTTGGCACATATGGTTGAATGGGAGGCTATGATATACGGAACTGGGCAATTAGTACACATAAACGGTGCCAGTGGGGCTAGCACAGCCTAAGCCGCTGGAATGGTGTGTGGTCAAATGGGAGGTTATGCCATTGGGAACCAGGGCCACTGAGTATGTATTAACAGTGCCATTGGGCAATCGAAATGATCCAGTGTCCTGGGCCCCACAACCAGGAGATGTTCTGAGATTGATGGAGAAAATATCTATGATAGGTAGCTCTGGCTGATGAACCTGTAGCAGAAACAAAGGCATTTACGGAGGTGCGGTAGGCAACAATAACCAGCAGGTTTATATAAATTATTTCTGTCTTTATAAGTTTACCAACATTTAAAGATTTCAAAAACGTTATACACCTATCCAAACCGTTTGGACCGCTTGTATCTATATTTCACATTGTATTGAGCACATAGTAATGCAGTCGAGTGAGATAAGGCAATAACCAAACATGCTCAACAAAATGGTATTCTCTTATGTAGGGTTGCAAATTCCATATAATTTAAGTGATCATCGAACAAATCATGGTTCATTCGTACAGTTAATGTAAATAAATAAAACAATATTCATCAGTTCACTTACATGTACCACTAGACAGTCCAATTAATTTAGCGAATCGGTTCCTTGAGTGTAAATTAACTACTTCAAATAAATAAACCCACTGAGTCCCTCCACAGAAGTAACAACAAAATATATGGTTAATTGCTGTTGTTTGTCACTACTGTATTGTTTTTAAGTCAGTGATGTGATATAGAGTGTTTCCTTGTTTTATAAGTTGCATTTAGTATAAATGTAGATTTTCAATTTAATGTTGTCACCCTAAATGTTAAATGTCACCCTTAATGAGATTTTAATTGTTTTAGGTTGGGTTAAAAGCACAATGTTTAAATGAAAACTTCTTCTGTGGAACTGTGGCCTCCTGGAAAGGGCTAGATTTGTGTGTGGCAAGTGCTTAAGGAACAGGGTTCTGGTAAATGCTCTGTAATTGCACCTTTCTAACAGAGAGCCTCATGAATGGAGGCTCACTGAAAAGACACAAGCCTTTTCCAGACTGTGGAAAAATCCATTAATCATTACAGAGCTGATAATACCACAGCCTCAATACTGTAGACAAGAGAGAAAGATGCAAAAACAAGAGCTGCAAGTAGACAAAGAGAATGAAAGTAAGTTTAAGGTTTGGTGGAACAGAGGGGAGAGGAACAGATGAACACAGAGGATGGGGAGGGGGGTATGCTGGAAGTTTCATTTAAAGTGCACAATCACCCAGCGATGACAGCAAGCAGTGTGCTTTATCAGATACCAAACATCATCACCCTTTTGTATTTTGATAGACAGAGGCACTGCACTGCAACTATTATATACGACTTAGAAGACAAACACACCTGGGATATAAGCATAGTTATTTAATAGTGCTGAAAAAAGGCACAATGTTTAAAATAACCATAGATGAAAAAGTACAAAATAAAGATGTCATAAGGAAATAAATGTTTAGGTGGATTATTTCTGCAATAATAAAAGTGTCAGAAAATATAAGATGTCCCACACTGTTCATTAAGCCTAACATCAGGATCAGTTGAAGAGGTTTTCAAACTACGCATCCCTTAAATTTTAAATGTGCCCAGTACGAGAGGTAAGCCATTTGAATGACCCATTTGTGACCACGCTGATGTTTTGAGATATATACCATTCAATATATCCACATAATTTCCTTTCTCATGATGCCATCTATTTTGTGAAGTGCATGAGTCCCTCCTGCAACAAAGCACCCTACAACATGATGCTGCCACCCCCATGCTTCACAGTTGGGATGGTATTCTTTGGCTTGCAAGCCTCACCCTTTTTCCTCCAAACATAACTAAAGGTCATTATGGCCATATTGACATATTGTCCCCATGTACACTTGCAAACTGTTTCACTCTTTTATGGCAGTTTTTGAGCAGTGGCTTCTTCCTTGCGGAGCAGCCTTTCAGGTTATGCCGATTTAGGACTTATTTTACTGTGTATATAGATACTTGTCTACCTGTTTCCTCTAGAATCTTCAAAGGGTCCTTTCCTGTTATTCTGGTATTGATTTGCACTTTTTGCACCAAACTAATCTAACCTAACTAGACAGAATGTGTCTCCTTCCTGAGCGGTAGGATGGCTGCAGGGTCTCATGGTGTTTATATTTGCATAATATTGTATGTACAGATGAACATGGTACCTTCAGGCATTTGGAAATTGCTACCAAGGATGAACCAGACTTGTGGTGGTCCACAATTTTTTTTTAGGTCTTGGCTGATTTATTTTGATTTCCCAAGATGTCAAGCAAAGAGGCACTGAGTTTGAAGGTATGCCTTAAAATACATCCACAGGTACACCTCCAATTCAGCCCACCCCAGATCAGAAGCTAATTGGCTACCTGTCTACAGGCTTGACATCATTTTATGGAATTTTCCAAGCTGAATAATGGCACAGTTAACTTAGTGAATGTAAACTTCTGAACCACTGGAATTGTAATATAATCAAATCAAAGTGAAACAATCTGTCTGTAAACAATTGTTGGAAAATATTACTTGTGTCATGCACAAAGTAGATGTCCTAAACGACTTGCCAAAACTATATAGTTTGCTAATCTAATATCTGTGGAGTGGTTAAAAAATTAGTTTTCATTTTTAGTTTTGAGGTGTTTCAGTGTGATGACGGTAGCTTTCAGTCTGAATAATAAAGTCGCAACATGCCTCGAAGACATTATTAAAAAGCAAAATCCTGCTATTTAATTAACAAAATATGTACTCTGAATGTGCCTCCTGCTACAAATAATTTGCGCTCTGTTCACTGTCATCTGCAACAAACAGAGCACTCGATGCTTATGATGGTATTTTCCCAGTACGAGCCATGGATGAGAGTTAAAAGATATGTGCAGTGCAGCCGGCGTCGGCACAACACTGTCTCCACACATTCACTAGTGCTCTGCTGACGTTTGAAATGCACTGCACAAGCAAAGTAAACTTTATTTTTAGCTCAATAAATTGTAGCTTTTGTAGTTAAATAATCTCACTAAGACATATCGTGATTAGAATTTGTGTGCTTATTGTTTACGTAATGACAATTGTACGTCAGATGGTATTGGGGTTTGAGGTGATTCTGAGCTGGAAGAAAGAGTAGGAGGAGTCAGAGAGATGGAACAGATGTGGAGGAACTACAATGAAGATTCCGTGTTATGATCTTGGCATGATCCTGTTAATTGTGTATTAGCATCTGTGTGCTGGTTCTCACCAAAGCCTCTTTGTTCCCCGTGGAGGGCAACCGCCTAACACATGTAAACGAAGCGTTTGTCTTCCTTGCTGAGCCTAGCAGCACCCATGTGGTAAATGAACGAAAGACTCAGATCCGCAGAGCCAGTGGGGAAGTGAACTAATCATTTCTGTTTCCTGTAGAGCCTAGGACACATGACAAAGAACAACATTACTTGAGTAAGGGTTTGTTTATTTTGCTGAACGAGATTTATAGATCCAAGTCAGAAAAATGATCCCAAGAATCTTCCCATCACTAATGTGCAGGTAAGTGAAAATCCTAAAATTCCTGTCAACAGGACAGTTGCAGTGATTGCTTAGAGAGTAAAAATTTTCACAAAAGATTGTGTTAACATATTCATTTCCTGACTCTTGAATTCTGATCATGCAGCGGGTCTCTAGTGAGAACTGTTTAGATGAGAAAATAAGTACAGGCTTGTGTACTCGCATATAGTGAATCCTGATTTCAGCTGCTTAGTCAAGCATCAATGCTCAAGGTGAAAACCTGTGTACAAGAGTATAAAAACCCTTCAGCTGAAACAGCATTTAAACATTTTCCAAATCATCTTCTCTTGTCATAAATGAAACAACTATAACTAATATACCTGAAAACAAATACTAAAAGCCGAAACCAACACTCCAACAGAGTGTTGCGACTTAGTTCAGGAGTGGGTACAAAGATAATTATGAATTATTAAAATCACTGAAACATTGATTAGAATCAACATTAAATAATAATCCTTCAAATCACCAATCATCAAATACAGTCAGGTCCATAAATATTGGAACATCGACACAATTCTAATCTTTTTGGCTCTATACACCACCACAATGGATTTGAAATGAACACATGAACAAGATGTGCTTTAACTGCAGACTTTCAGCTTTAATTTCGGGGTATTTACATCCAAATCAGGTGAACGGTGTAGGAATTACAACAGTTTGTATATGTGCCTCCCACTTTTTAAGGGAAAAGTAATGGGACAATTGGCTGGTCAGCTGTTCCATGGCCAGGTGTGTGTTATTCCCTCATTATCCCATTTACAAGGAGCAGATAAAAGATCCAGAGTTCATTTCAAGTGTGCTATATGCATTTGGAATCTGTTGCTGTCAACTCTCAATATGAGATCTAAAGAGATGGCACTATCAGTGAAGCAAGCCATCATTAGGCTGAAAAATCAAAACAAACCCATCAGAGAGATAGCAAAAACATTAGGTGTGGCCAAATCAACTGTTTGGAACATTCTTAAAAAGAAAGAACGCACCGGTGAGCTCAGCAACACCAAAAAACCCGGAAGACCACGGAAAACAACTGTGGTGGATGACCGAAGAATTCTTTCCCTGGTGAAGAATACACCCTTCACAACAGTTGGCCAGATCAAGAACACTCTCCAGGAGGTAGATGTATGTGTGTCAAAGTCAACAATCAAGAGAAGACTTCACCAGAGTGAATACAGAGGGTTCACCACAAGATGTATACCATTGGTGAGCCTCAAAAACAGGAAGGCCAGATTAGAGTTTGCCAAACAAAATCTAAAAAAGCCTTCACAGTTCTGGAACAACGTCCTATGGACATATGAGACAAAGATCAACTTGTACCAGAGTGATGGGAAGAGAAGAGTATGGAGAAGGAAAGGAACTGCTCATGATCCAAAGCATACCACCTCATCAGTGAAGCATGGTGGTGGTAGTGTCATGGCGTGGGCATGTATGGCTGCCAATGGAACTGGTTCTCTTGTATTTATTGATGATGTGACTGCTGACAAAAGCAGCAGGATGAATTCTGAAGTGTTTCGGGCAATATTATATGCTCATATTCAGCCAAATGCTTCAGAACTCATTGGACGACGCTTCACAGTACAGATGGACAATGACCCGAGGCATACTGCGAAAGCAACCAAAGAGTTTTTTAAGGGAAAGAAGTGGAATGTTATGCAATGGCCAAGTCAATCACCTGACCTGAATCCGATTGAGCATGCATTTCACTTGCTGAAGACAAAACTGAAGGGAAAATGCCCCAAGAACAAGCAGGAACTGAAGACAGTTGCAGTAGAGGCCTGGCAGAGCATCACCAGGGATGAAACCCAGTGTCTGGTGATGTCTATGCATTCCAGACTTCAGGCTGTAATTGAATGCAAAGGATTTGCAACCAAGTATTAAAAAGTGAAAATTTGATTGTTAATCTGTCCCATTACTTTTGGTCCCTTAAAAAGTGGGAGGCACATATACAAACTGTTGTAATTCCTACACCGTTCACCTGATTTGGATGTAAATACCCTCAAATTAAAGCTGAAAGTCTGCAGTTAAAGCACATCTTGTTCGTTTCATTTCATATCCATTGTGGTGGTGTATAGAGCCAAAAAGTTTAGAATTGTGTCGATGCCCCAATATTTATGGACCTGACTGTATAACTATCAATTATCAAAATCAAAAGAATATGAATTATGATTTATATTGCCGGGTCACCACTCTGGAATCAGGGACTAATAACCAGACAGTATAACGGTCTCAATATAGGATTGTTCTCTTAGGAATGTCGACATCCGAAGAACATTGGCATTCAAAAGGAAAACAATGAAGGCCTTGGCACAGGTGCATGCAGAACAATACCAAAACACTTCTCTTTAAAGTATAACAAAGTTTATTGATGTAGTAATATCAATTCATAATCAATACAATGCAGTCGATAAACTTCCGACATCCAAAGGCAAACTAAATAGTAACATGATTAGATATGGTAACAGATAAGCCTATAATACATGAGAGGAGGGTATGTGTGTGGGTGTGTGTGTGTGTGTGTGTGTGTGTGTGTGTGTAAGAAGAAAATGAGTGCACAAAATGGCAGGCTTGGCTCTCATGGAGAGGATGTCACGTGAGGTTTCTGCGAATGTGGGCAGAGAGACTGGTTAATGGTGTCTGCCGTTTAACGTGTGGCACAAATCTGGGCTCTATCGCCAAGTTATCTGTTTGCCAAATATGCGTGCGTGTATGTTTGCGAGAGGTTGTGTGTGGTTAGTACGAGAGAGAGAGAGAGAGAGAGAACAGGGTAATGGTACCAAAGCTGGTTTAGCGATCGTGGGAGAGATGGCAACCGTTAGTTTCATCACTCGGAGACACGGTGAATAGCTCATAAACTGTCCGCTGTGGTCGTTGGTTCTTTAATGGATAAACTCAGTGTGCCGGTTTCACTAGCAATGGCGGAAATGCACAAATAGCCCAACATGGTTGGATGACAACACAGCAAATCTCATTCACGGTAACAGTAATACCTTGAGTTTTAGAAATGAGCAGATTGCCGGTCTGTAATCTATACAAGCAATAAACTTGATACACAAGAATAACACATTATAATAATCTATCTCTACCCAGATGTAAACCACTTTCCTGTTGTGTGTTCGTCTGTCGTTTGACTCCGACTCGGTTCCTTGAAACTAGGTTGTTGACTGGAGGCAATTTCCTCACTTTGTCAGCAGGCGGTATGGCGACTGATTCTCGGCGGGTTGGCTGAGATATTAGCAAAGTCTACTCGGTTGAAGAAGGAAGAGTAATCTTCTTTCTTCACTTCTGCAGGCAAAAGGGTGAGACGCGGATTACTCAGCAGTCTCCTTCGGATTTCTTAACGTGCTCGGTGGAATCGAGAATCTCGGCTCGTCCAGTGAGATGGAGACTGTATGGACAAAGTTTAGGTCCATACGTTACTTCCTTGGGCAGCTAGGCTACACCTGGGAGCAGCAGGGCTGCAACTATATGCGGTGAATACTGTCGCTGGAAGCAAAGCTTATGAGGAATCTCTGGTTAACTTTTCTGGAGAATCAACCTACTAATGGTGTATTTTTATTACATGTTTAGCTCTGCATATTAAGCTTGGATAGGAGTAAGTAACCTATACCCAGATAGCACATACATCTCCAAGATGTCTGTTTTAGATATTTTTATCTGGAAAGCATCACAATTTAACTAACATCTTAAATCAGTCATCTGAAAGTCATCTGCTGAATGCCTTTTTGACATATGAAATTTACTTAAAGTCGTATTTCCGATGTCTTCCAGATGTAAACACATACATCAAATAGACATCTGGGTGATGTACTTGTGCTCAGGTCACTCTGCGGCCATTTCCATAACATCTCTAGGTAGCTGGTGGGAAGCTATAACAGAAAGGATACAAGTAAAGCCCCTATCTGTTTGAATGGGAAAGGCAGAAATTTCTGAAATGGTTGGTCAAGATTATGAGCAAATATCATGTTTCGAATCAGCAATGAAATCTGACAACAATCGTGTTGTGTTGGTGGATCAATATCGGAGACAGTGTACTGGTTACGGTTTACTTTTTTAAATTTACTTTTAATAAATTAACTTTAAGCATCTGTAAATTTCTAGTTAAAGGAATAGTTCACCCAAAAATGAAAATGTGCTGATCATTTACTCACACGCTTCATCAAAACAGAATTAAAAAAATTTCGGATTTCCTTTCAGGCCTCCTCCTTTACATGATACATGATCATGAGCGACTGAAGCTCTAGCTTATCGTGCTGAACATGTATATCAGTAAAACCCCTACATTTTCTAAAATATTGGAGGGTGTGCAGTGAACATTTGACCTCATCTCTCTCATGAGCGCACGTCACAGAGATTTACGCAGGGTTCAGGAGTAACAGAATACATGTAACAGGAACACAGATTTAAAATACAAAATATAAGTAACTGGATTCCACTACAGTAACTATTTAAATCATTGGTAATTAGAATAGTTACATTCAAAATGTATTTTGATTACTGAAGAGATTTCTTTGCATTTTATTGTCATTTGTTTCATTTAATATTTAGTGCTTTCAGATGGAAAACATTCATACATATAAATGATGTGATCTAAAATGCATTTGAACAGCGGTGAAACACTTTCTTATGATGTGTTACATTCATACGAGCAGACAAAGGAATAGAAATAAATCTTGTGTAAATTGTTAGCTTTATGCTAAGTTCAAATGCTATTTCTAGCCATTTTACATGCACATGCTACCAGATGTTACCAGACACGATCATATTTTTTATCAAGAAAATTCACATTGGATCATAATTTCTTTTATTCTAGTAAGACCTTTGATGTTAGGGCAAAAAGCATATGTCTCTTATAACCTTTCTGTTCTTCACAGTTTATTGATAAAAAAATAACAAAAAGGAAACAATAATTCTAAGCAAACATAGCAGGGATGAACTAAAGAATCTGTGGGAATTCTCTCTCGTTAATATGCGCTCGCTAATCTCCCACCGGTAGTCTTAAATAAATATTACTGTTTTAGTTCTTGTTCTACATATCAATGTAAATACTTGTAAACAGTAACGACCATTACCATCTGGGACCAACAATCATGCCACAGTCCAAATAATTGAGATCATATTTGTTCCCCATTCTGTTGATGTAAACATTATCTGAAGCTCCTGACCCATATCTGCATGATTTTATGCACTGCAGCCACACAACTGGCTGATTAAATAATCGCATGGATGATTGTTGGTGGCAGATGGTCTGGTTTGAGTATTTCTGTAACTGCTGATCTCCTGGGATTTTCACACACAACAGCCTCTAGAATTCACTCCGAATGGTACCAAAAACCAAAAACATCCAGTGAGCAGCAGTTCTGTAGACAGAAATGTCTTGTTGATGAGAGAGGTCAGCAGAGAATGACCAGACTGATTTGAACTGACAAAGTCTACGGTAAATCAGATAACTGCTGTGCACAATTGGTGGTATTCTGAGATGCGGGTTGGTGCTGTTTTGGTGGCAAGAGGGGGACCTACACAATATTAGGCAGGTGGTTTTAATGTTGTGGCTGATCTGTGTATATTTGAAACTCAGTCTTCTTATATGAATATGACCTTACTTAAGCCGTAATAACAAGTAAACAATAACTCTTAATAAATATGACTGGTAAACAAGTATAATTATCTAAAATATGACTGGTAAACATGTATATTTAAGTCTTCTAACATCATTTCAAACCATTACCATTACCAAACAATATAACAATTAACAAACACTCACAAAGACTAATGTACAAGTGTTTTTTATTTTCACACATCAGCCTACACTTTTACATATTTTCTAATCTGCTTTATTTTTTCTTAAAGCAGGAATACTTCATCATGTAGTCTTTAGCCCATAGTGGTCTGTGTTTTTCTCTAGAGTACTAACTAACTCAGGCCTGGTACATTCTCTGCAGGTTTACTGATTCTCTCTAGTGTTCAATTTGCGACAGAGTTTCAGGTCTCTACGGGAAGAGAGAAAAGCCTGCAGAATTCCATCGCCTACCATCACTCAGCATAAAAGTAGTCTCTTTTGGTTGGTCCTGTCTGCTGTTGCATACACAAGGGATCAGTAAACAGTGCTGCCCCCTTCTTCTCATGGTATGGCTTGCAAACTCGTACTTTATCACCTACAATAAACTCAGGAGTTTTGCTTCTCTCCTCTGGTCTGTATACTGGTTAGTTTTGTGCTGTCTCTGTTTGACCCTTTATCTGACCTGAATATATTTGTCTTTTTTACTGTATAGTGGCAATATGTTCCGTTTTGTCCATGTTGGTCTCCCCCTCAAATGCTTGTGGGCATACTCTGCTGGCTGGATAAATTCTTTCAGAACTTGGTTGAAATGTTCAATTGCTCTGTTAGATTGAGAATGGTAAACATTTGTTTTTATGCGGTTGATTCCACACTCTTGCACAAAATTTGCCAAGTCAAAAGAGAGAAATTGCAGACCATTGTCTATTTACCTCTCGTGCAAAGACGGTGGCCTGGAACTTCACTCCTAAAGTGACAACAGATACAGTTGTGAACTCTACCTCAGGCTTTATGCTAAAATAGTCAATTAATGTTATGGCTAATTTTCAGTCATGGGTTACTTGCTCAAAAGGTTGCACAAACAGTGTCAAGAGCCAAGTCCAGAAATGGGCCCTTGGGGAACTCCACCATCTGATGGGAGCTGTGAATGTTTTGGCTGGCTCATCACTGCCCTGACAGGTCACAAATGCTGACAGTATAGAGTTGACCAGATCCTCCATTTGCGGCCACCAGTACAACTCCCTGAGTCACTGCTTAGTGTGAACCACACCGTGGAGTCCCTTATGTGCAATGTGAACAATTCACTCTCTGAATGATGTGGGGACCACCAGGCACTTCCTACAGGAAATCAATGGTGTCTCAACAGCAATGATTTTATAGACTCATATAGTGCTAGAATGTACAGCTGTATGTAACTGGAGTCTGACTAGGCCAGACTGACTGCAAGGTTTGACGCTGTGTCAGTTCGTGACAGCTCACATTCAGCTTTGAAATCCTTACGTGCTAGTGCAATCCGAATGGTTTAATTGCTGCAATCTCTGAATTTTTAGCTGTATCTGTGTTCTCAGTTTAATTCTGTAAACAGGTCATTCATGGCAGAAGGAGGCCTTCTTTGAACATAGCCTTCTTTGAGGGCCTGGAGCAACACACTGGGACTTTTGTCATAAAAACTACGATCCTGGACAGTAGGCGCCTGCATGTCTGGTGTAACTGAGATAAAATGTGCAGCTGCACAAGCTTACTGCTAAACAATATAGTTAAACTTGTGAAAGCTACACAAAACCTGTGATACATTAATTATTTGCAGAGTGAAGACTCCTGTTTCTCTCTTGTTTGACCAAACCAAATGGACTAACAACCCAAGATGGGGATCATGGGATGAGCACAAACTGTTTCCCATCTGCTGAGAGACACCATGTGTGAAACTTATGATTTAATGCAAAAGGGATAATTTGCCAGGGGATTCCAAAGACATAAAATAGACCATCACTGGAATGGGACTCCTGAGCTTTTGACATGAGCTTATGGACTCATAACTCTAGTCATCTCAAACTTCAAATGCACAGAATTAATCTTTGTTCTAAAACATGGCATTTCCCCACATGATGCCTAGTTTGAATATCACCATGAAGATGTTATTATGTCTTACAACCACAAAGTTAAACATTATGATTTTTATTAATTTATTAATCATGTCTTTTAACTAACAAGTCAATCTTTTATAACAAAGCATATGATTTGTGGTATGTGTGAGATTGTTGTTTAGTTTCCAGAACGTTTATGTAAAGCAATTGGTGGTAACTTGCGTCATATCCCTATCAAATCTATGACTTAATTATCCTCTTTTAAGAGTGGGAGGCTGGAAAGCATGTGACCAAGAATTATATGTTAATTACCTTGAGGGGAGGAGAAATCTGATTATACATTTTGAGTTCCTTTTGCAGAACATGTACAAGGCTCCTCCCAGTTCATTACATTTGCCCTATCTTCTTTTCTCTTTCTTCTGCACTAGCACCTATCCTACTCCAGCCACCTTGAGAGCTTGGCAGTACAACACTGTAGATGTTGATGAACTTTGTATGACAAATTGCTTGATATGTTCCTCATTTGTAAGTCGCTTTGGATAAATGCTTCTGCTAAATGACTAAATGTAAATGTAACTAGTCACTTAAAACCTGCTTGACCCCTGCTACTATGCTAATAAACAATGTTTTCCCCATATTTACATATTATTGTGGGTGGCCAGCAAGAGCATAATCCCTCTAAAATTAGCCGATACACTCATCTCAATTTATTGCTGACCGAAAAGGTTGATCAGGCTTAAACATTAATTCTTTTAGTATTCCCAAATGTATTATTATTCCATTGTTGAGCTAAATTCCTTAAAGTGGATAACAGTCCATGATAACACTCCTATTAGGCTCACAGAGAACTACACAGAGTCAGATGCCTCTGTAGCTGGTGTAATTCATTCACTAATTATTGTGACTGTATTTGTATTATTTCCAAATATATAGTCGGAGTTTATGTTTAATATCATTTATGTCTTATTATTAGGAAACGTATTGAACTTCACGAAATTTTGTTCCTGTTATAGTTCATATGTTAAAAGAAAATAATGTTATTGTGGCAAAACTTTATTTCGGGTGTTCGTATGGAGTGGGAGTGTCATCGGTGGGATACCTACGGGGTTTCTTGGGTGCGACATGTCATAGCCTCAGTCTACTTATGTGCGAGGTTGATGAACATGTGCGTGCACTGTAACTTTTCTCCGTGAATCTCTGGTAAGATAATGGTTATTGTCTAAATATATACTGATTGCTCAAATGATTTAAGTATGCAGCATTTCATCGTGTTATTGGTGATATGTGTTCAATTGTAATTCAATTTTTACGGAATTCGTCATAGTACTAACTATTAGCGTCTTATGCTCAGTATGTTAAAGAGAGAGAAAAGCTGTTGCCCTGTTGATCCACTGATGATCTTTCACATTTGCAGGTATGTTGATTATTTAGTAATGTTTTATAAAAAAAAGAGATCTGGGTGAATGTTAATAAACGTATATTGTACGTAGAGTGTTATAAGGAAAAATATTTTATTTAATTATTCATCCTGTGTGTGAGACGCACATTGTGCGGCCTACATGTGGTATTGTGTTAAATATATCGTATGTTTAATTTGGATTTATGTATATTAATGGTATTATTATTGTTTAATTGTTTTTTGTAATATGCTATAACATATAAATATTGGATATATGCATATGTTAATGTAATCTAGGATATAAAATATTGTAATGTATTATAAAATATTGAAATAAATTAATAAGAATATTAATGTGATGTTTATAAAGAAGACAAGAACTTGAAATGTTGTTATATATTGATATATTATGGTTAATATTTTATTAACATGTTTTTTATATATTAATTCATTTTTGTTAAAGAGGTCATAGCCTCAGTCTACTTATGTGCGAGGTTGATGAACACGTGCGTGCACTGTAACTTTTCTCCGTGAATCTCTGTATGTTAAAGAGAGAGAAAAGCTGTTGCCCTGTTGATCCACTGATGATCTTTCACATTTGCAGATTAAACAGAAGCACTAGATCTCATCAAGTGGTTGTGTGGTCTTTGTGTGAGAAGGTGTCCGATCCAGACATGCTACATAATTTGGTGCCGTGAGCCCTTTCACAGATCTGCTGCAGCTGATCGCTGGGGTTCGTCAACGTGGGAACACAAAGCTGTCGAGACTGACGGTCAAAGAATCTTCGTTATTCACGTTCTGGTGGCAGCATCTGGGAAATGACAGTAACTGAACTATTTTGCCTCACACATTATGTGCACATTGGACTGATTCCTATATATTTTTTTGTTGTTGTTTGTTTTCTTCATTTTTGCTTGTAGAAGTGTACGTAAAATTGAGGTTAATTGTTATTGTGTATGTTTTTTTTTTTTGTTGTTTCCATTTACAATTGGTAAAATGGCTGAAGGGAGATGGAAAGACGACCTGGTAACGCCACATATTGGCAGGGGTCGAGGGTTTTTGGGGTTAATAACCCTGCAGTCGGTGAGAAACGTATGTTAATCTATGATTCTGTGGCTGTTCCGACTGCGTTTCACAATAACGAGACGAGTAAACCGGAATCTTCCACTCCCATCAATGCTGGTTGTGACAGTGCTGAACAGCAATTGCGCGACCTCATTGGTGAGCTTGGAAGCCAGATTGGTGACTCTATTGCCACACGGTTGTTGACAAATCAGACTTCAGCATTGCACAACTCTACTCCATCGTCTGAGCCGCAGCCCTCTAGGACAATGCCTCTGTCTCAGAGTCTCGATCTGTCTAAGTTAAACCTTATAGTCAAAGCTGACATTAAGGAACCGCAAATGTTTAGAGTTGATGGAAGCGACAAATGCACCATCCTGGAGTGGATTGAACAGATGGAAGTGTATTTGTCTAAAAAGGGTTGCGACAAATTTGACAGCGTGGACGCGATATTAAATCATCTCTGTGGTCGAGCAAAGAGCATTGTTAGGGTCAAGTTGAAAAGTAGCTCGGTTACAGTACTCTGCCCTGAAGTTGTCTACGAGGTACTGCGGCGCTATTTTAGTGAAAACCCTGGCTCATGCCAGCCATTAGCCGATTTTTATGTGACGCAGCCAAAGCCAAACGAGCACCCTGTTGATTATTGGGTCAGGTTGAATGAGGCAGCTGAGTTAGCAGATGCTCATTTACAGAGATGTAGTGGCAAAATGGAAAATATGAGTTCTGAGATTGCAATGATGTTTATCAGGAACTGTCCCAATCCTGATCTCTCCAATGTTTTTAGATGCAAGCCCATATGCAAATGGTCAGCTGAGGAGGTCCAAGAGGCCATCGACGAGCATGAGAGAGACTATAAATCTCGGAAGCCGGTTCCGTCTGCGCCTAAAGTTGCAGTGAACCAAGTTGTTGTTGCCGAAAAGCCTGTCAGCACTCAGGTAGCGGTAGGAAGTGAAAGTCTGGGCATAACCTCTGCAGTATGTACTGTAAGCCCACACCCTAAGGCAAGTGAAGCCACAGAATTGGGTACTTTGGAGCGGGTGCTGAAAATGTTAGAAAGGGTGCTCGAGCGCACGACCATACCTGCATCAGAACCGAAACAGCGTACGTCTTCTTGGTATCAAGCTTCCTCATGTGAAGTGTGCGGAAACCGATCTCATTCAACCCGTTCTCACTGTATGAGGGAAAGAAGATGCCTCAATTGTCTAGAGGTTGGGCATCAACGTAAGCAGTGTCACAGAGTTGTTGGCCAAAGTGGGGCCCAGACCAGTGACGATCAGGGAAACTAGATCACTCGCATTGTAGAGAGGGCAATGTGAGTGTTAAAGGTCAGCCTCTCAGTAGTGAAGATGAACCTATGGTCATCTATAGCAGTCATTGTCAGGTTGAGTCAGGTGACAGTATCATCTTGTTCCAGAATATTGTGAAGCTGGAAAAAGCAGACAGTTTATTTTATACTGATGTGCTGGTGAATGATACAGTCACTTGCCAAGGCCTGTTAGACACTGGTTCTATGGCATGTACTATTAACGAGGAAACTGAGCGCAAGCTGCTGGATGCATGTGGGACCCTAGAGTCTGGTCAGCCCCATGCTGATATTTTGCTTGTTGGATGTGGTGGTGTCCGGGTCAGACCCAAGTGTATCCACCAGCTAAAAATGTGTGTGTATGGACATGTAGTTATTGTGCCTACCTTGGTTGTACCGGGACAAAAAGATCAGTTAATTGTTGGTACTAATGTGATTAAGTATGTACTCAGTCAACTTAGGCAGTCCGAAAGTTATTGGCGTATGATGAATCAACCCAATTCTACAGGAGAACCAGAGATTCAGCGATTTTTGAGTATTCTGTCCGGGCATAATAGATGGGAAGGTAGTAGTATCCCAACTGTTGTTGGTACCGTTAAGCTTACTCAAGCCGTCACGCTTTTACCTCAGCAAGAGCACCTTGTGTGGGGCAGACTCCCGACGAGTTCTACTATTTCGATGGGTAGTACTGTGCTAGTTGAACCATCTAAGGCGCAAACTCATAAGAAAAGTGTTCTTGTCGGGCGTGTTATAGCCACGTTACCTGGTGACAGATGGGTGCCAGTTAAGGTGATCAATCCGTCCAGTAAACCGGTCACGTTAAGGCGGAATGCTAAAATAGCCGATGTTTCTCCTGTTTTGGCGGTAGAAGACCTGGATGTACAACCTGGGCATGGTCCCGGAGAAGCTGTGAGTGTACAGAGCCAGTCTGTCATTTCTAGTGCAGACACTGGTGGTTCACCCCTTAATATTCGGAATGTTCTGTTGAAGCTGGGTCTTGGTGATCTTAAAATAGAATCCTGCGAAGTGTCTCCATACTGGAAGGACCAGATTTTGCAGTTGATTCAGAGATATCAAGATGTGTTTTCTAAACACAAGCTAGATTGTGGTAAAGCCAAAGAGTTTGTTCACAGGATTCATTTGTCAGATAACCGGCCGTTCAGACTTCCATACCGGCGCGTTCCTCCTGCTTAGTACCAGAAACTGAGGAAAGTGCTCTCGGAGATGGAAGAGCAAGAGATTATTCGGAAGTCTTGTAGTGAATGGGCGTCTCCGCTGGTCCTGGTATGGAAGAAAAGTGGTGATCTTCGTGTTTGCGTCGATTATCGCTGGCTTAATACCCGGACCGTCAAGGATGCTCACCCCTTACCTCACCAGGCAGACTGCTTGGCGGCCTTGGGCGGTAAATGCAATCTTTAGCGTGATGGATTTAACCTCCGGCTTTTATAATATCACAATGGCGGAGGAGGACAAAAAGCTTACGGCCTTCACAACACCAATGGGCCTTTATGAGTTTAATCGCTTGCCACAAGGGTCGCCCCGCTAGCTTCATGCGCTTGATGACAAATATCTTTGGTGATCAAAATTTTTTGACGTTGCTTTGCTATCTGGATGACCTACTTGTATTTGCCCCAGATGAGTGCGAGGCCATCAAGAGGCTTGAAATGGTGTTCAGTAAGCTCAGAGAGCACGGGCTAACTTTAGCCTGTGCTCTCTGAGCCTACTGAACACCATTTTAGCCCCTAAAAAGTGTCATTTCCTCCGTAGTAGAGTGCTGTTCTTGGGGCACGTCATTGACAGTTCTGGGGTAGCGACCGACCCAGACAAGGTCAGCGCTATTGAATCAGTAATGGAGTCTGATTTGATGATGGAGGATGGGGTTACTCCTTCCCAAAGAAAGATCAAATCGTTCCTTGGAATGGTTTTGTATTACCAGAGGTTCATCCAGAATTGCTCCACCATCGCAAAACCCCTGTTTGCTTTGACCGCTGCACCGAGGGGCAAGAAGCCTCCGGAGAAGGGTGCTGCTGCTTTCAGGAAGTTGAGTCTGGGTGACTGGAAAGAGGAGCACAGTAAGGCCTTCCAGCAGTTAAAATCCGCTCTGATGAACTCTGTGGTACTAACACATCCTGATTTTAGCTGGCCATTTATTTTGTCCACTGACGCATCCATGGATGGGTTAGGCGCTGTGTTGTCACAGGTCACAGAGGGTGAGACTAGAGCCCGGCCGATTGCTTTTGCTAGCAAATCCCTTACACGCGCTCAGGCCAAGTATCCTGCTCACCGCTTGGAGTTCTTAGCTCTGAAATGGTCTGTTTGTGACAAATTCAGCCACTGGCTGAAAGGCCATGATTTTGTTGCATGGACAGACAACAATCCTTTAACTTACATCCTCACAAAGCCCAAACTTGACGCGTGTGAGCAGAGATGGGTTTCTAAGTTGGCACCCTATCATTTCAGCATCAAGTACATACCTGGCAGTAAGAATGTAGTGGCCGATGCTTTAAGCCGTCAACCTTTTGTCCACAACCGGGTCAGTCAGAGGTTGCTGAATGAGCCTTATTGTGCATTGCTTGAGGAAGCTCAACAGTTTGAGAGAGACAGAGTACAGGATGCTTTTAGGCTGAGTGCTGGTATCCAGAGCACTGAAAGTCCCCCTTGTGTAACAACAAGCTGTTGTCCACTTTCCAGTGCTGAGGTGTCTGCGGTTTTAGAGGGTCACAGTGACTGGGAAGTAGGTGTTGAATCGAGAGCAATCTCTTGGATTGCCCAAGACTCTCAGTGTTTGTTGCCTCCTGGGCAATGCCCGTTACCAGTTTTCTCATTGGATGAACTTCGTGACAAACAACAGAACGATGCTTGTCTGTCCAGAGTCCTGTTTTACGTCAATAGGGGCAAGAGAGCCTCACGTCGTGAGCGCGCTAGCGAGACGTATAAGGTGCTCAGAGTCTTGAAGCAATGGGACAAGTTAAAGATACTTGATGGTGTATTGTATCGTGTAAGGAAAGATAATCTAATGGGAAAGAAACGACTACAGTACATTGTCCCATCTTCTTTGATCACGCAAGTGATGGTTGGCATCCATGATGAAGCGGGGCACCAGGGCCAAGGTAGAACTATGCATCTGGCAAGACAAAGGTTCTTTTGGGTCGGGTTGGAACAAGACGTTCGTAGGTTTGTTAAGTGCTGCAAGCGCTGTGTCGTCAGTAAAACAGCCGAACCCGAAGGCAGAGCTCCGTTAGAGAGCGTGAAAACGTCGAAACCTATGGAGCTAGTATGTATCGATTTTTGGACTGCGGAAAGCTCCAAAGGCCGTAACGTGGATGTGTTGGTCGTAACTGACCATTTTTCTAAAATGGCTCATGCTTTCCTGTGTTGTGACCAGTCCGCAAAGCAGGTAGCACGGCAGTTGTGGGATCGATATTTTTGTGTATACGGTTTTCCTGACAGGATCCACTCTGATCAAGGAGCTAATTTTGAGAGCCAATTGATCCGAGAGTTGCTGCAGGTTGCCGGAGTAAAAAAGTCCCGAACAACTGCTTATCATCCCATGGGAAATGGTCACGTTGAACGGTTCAATAGAACTTTGGGCAACATGATCAGATCACTCCCGCCGAAGTCTAAGGAAAAGTGGTCACAAATGCTCCAGACACTGACCTTTGCATATAATTGTACTACGCATGAGTCTACCGGCTATGCTCCGTTCTACCTTATGTTTGGTAGGATCCCGAAGCTACCCGTGGACGTCATGTTTAGTAATGTTGAAAGAGACTGTGATGTCGTTGATTATGACAAATATGTGAAAAGGTTGAAAGATGATCTGAAAGAGGCTTTGATTGTTGCTCAGAAGAACATTGATACCAGTCAGCAACGTCAGACTGAGTTGTACAATCAAAAAACGAAGGGTTGTAATATTGAGTTGGATGATCAGGTTCTCCTGGCTAACAAAGGTGAACGTGGGAGGAGAAAACTGGCAGACAGGTGGGAGTCTACACCATATAGGGTAGTTGCGTTGAATCCTCAGTGCCATATTTACCGTTTTCGTAACACCAAAACGGGCCAGGAAATAACTGTTCACTGAAATTTGTTGTTGCAAGCGAATTTCCTGCCGCTTGAATTGGGAGGTTCTCAGTCACTTGAGGATAGTGGTGAATCTGTGCTTGAAAGCAGGAGTACATCCTTAGATGATATTGTTGGTTCCGCATCCGAGATGTGTCCTGTGTCTGAACGTGTGGCCAGTTGGGTAGAAAGAACCACTGTTTCTGAGGATCTGCAGCAGAGATTGTCCTGTAGGTCCAATAGTGCTGCATCATTGGACGTGGTCCCCGAATCATTGGGACAGGAGCAATTTGCTTCAAAGCATGATTGTACCAAGGAGGACAGCAATGTCGGCAGTCCAGATGAAGGATTAAGTTGTGACTCTTGCAGTTCTTTTTCTGAGGCAGTTCCAATAATGACCGTTGTGTTTCACCTGCTGGTGTTGTTGTGCCACCTCCTGGTCAAGGGGAAATGAGAGTTCGAACCAGAGTGGGAAGGATGGTGAAACCTGTCAACAGATTGATAGAGAACATGACTCAGTCTATCAAAATACTGAATCCGGTTGGTGGGGTTATCAGATCCTTATTGAAATAATGATGTTTTGTATACGAATAATGTTTTATTTCAAGTCGTGGAATTAAGATCCTGTGAGTCAATGTGTGTCAGCACATTTGTAGTTCCAGATCTAACATGAAGTCTCATCTGAGATGAATGGTGTTTAAGGCACCTTTTTGCAGGTGATTCCAGTGGGTCTGATCAGCCTGCCGTATTCACCTTCCCTGTGAGTGGGAAACATAATATGTTGCACAAGTTTCTGGATAACAGTTGGTCTAATGGGCCAGTGATAACTTCCCTTTGAGGCAAAATTTTGTGAAGTTCAGGGGGGAGAATGTAGCTGGTGTAATTCATTCACTAATTATTGTGACTGTATTTGTATTATTTCCAAATATATAGTCGGAGTTTATGTTTAATATCATTTATGTCTTATTATTAGGAAACGTATTGAACTTCACGAAATTTTGTTCCTGTTATAGTTCATATGTTAAAAGAAAATAATGTTATTGTGGCAAAACTTTATTTCGGTGTTCAGTATGGAGTGGGAGTGTCATCGGTGGGATACCTCACGGGGTTTCTTGGGTGCGACATGTCATAGCCTCAGTCTACTTATGTGCGAGGTTGATGAACATGTGCGTGCACTGTAACTTTTCTCCGTGAATCTCTGGTAAGATAATGGTTATTGTCTAAATATATACTGATTGCTCAAATGATTTAAGTATGCAGCATTTCATCGTGTTATTGGTGATATGTGTTCAATTGTAATTCAATTTTTACGGAATTCGTCATAGTACTAACTATTAGCGTCTTATGCTCAGTATGTTAAAGAGAGAGAAAAGCTGTTGCCCTGTTGATCCACTGATGATCTTTCACATTTGCAGGTATGTTGATTATTTAGTAATGTTTTATAAAAAAAGAGATCTGGGTGAATGTTAATAAACGTATATTGTACATGTAGAGTGTTATAAGGAAAAATATTTTATTTAATTATTCATCCTGTGTGTGAGACGCACATTGTGCGGCCTACATGTGGTATTGTGTTAAATATATCGTATGTTTAATTTGGATTTATGTATATTAATGGTATTATTATTGTTTAATTGTTTTTTGTAATATGCTATAACGTATAAATATTGGATATATGCATATGTTAATGTAATCTAGGATATAAAATATTGTAATGTATTATAAAATATTGAAATAAATTAATAAGAATATTAATGTGATGTTTATAAAGAAAACAAGAAATTGAAATGTTATATATTGATATATTATGGTTAATATTTTATTAACATGTTTTTTATATATTAATTCATTTTTGTTAAAGAGGTCATAGCCTCAGTCTACTTATGTGCGAGGTTGATGAACACGTGCGTGCACTGTAACTTTTCTCCGTGAATCTCTGTATGTTAAAGAGAGAGAAAAGCTGTTGCCCTGTTGATCCACTGATGATCTTTCACATTTGCAGATTAAATAGAAGCACTAGATCTCATCAAGTGGTTGTGTGGTCTTTGTGTGAGAAGGTGTCCGATCCAGACATGCTACACCTCCATTACATTTACTTGACACCACCAGAGGACTCACCTATAGTGAAGCATCCACTTTTTCAAGTATGCCAGCTTGGAGTAGGTGGTTGAGCTCTGTGGACACATTTCTATGTAGGCTCAGAGGTACATGTCTTAACTTTTATAATAAGCTATAGCAGCTTGTTTAACATCACTGACACAACTAACTCTTGGACCACCACTTTTCTTACCTCACCCTGCAATATTTGTCATTTGCCAAGTTTTTTCTATTCCACATATAAAGCATTGTCAGCACTGCTATTAACTAGCCATACTTTTTTGATGTTCAGATTGTCTCTGTACAGGCTGTGGTGTTTTAGCTGTACACACTCTCTCCCTCCCTCGATTGTGCTTTATTTCCATCTTGAGTGCTTGCACAGGCGCGGTGACTTTAGCACTGGCTGGCAGAGTAATGTGAATTTTTAACCACTGCTTCCACTTGATAATCGATTGTAACTGCTTTCTCCAGAGTTAGATCATACTCCAGCAGTAATTTATCCCTGACTGCATTCAGTGAAGCATTTCCCAGTGATCTCAAAGCATTTCACTTTTGATTTGTCCAAAATCACATGAAGTTGCTAGTGCTTGTAATTCAGGTTACTGGTTTCATCAGCCCTTTTTTACCAGTCTAAATGTATCTTGGTATGCCGCTACATTTACACATTGTTGTAAATGTTTCTCTAGTGTGGCTATACCTTCATCAAGTGTGGTTCCTTGATCTGGCAGATTTTAAAACAGACACTGTCCCATTGTTCAAAGGCAGTGCAGCATACTGCCTGTCTCCGAGCCTCCAGTCACGCATCTCTGGTAGCATGAATGGTAGCATGTAGATATCAAAGATTTTCCACCACATTTTAAAAAGAATTGTCATTTCATCAAGAGTAAGAAGGAATGGAGGTGGGCTCGGTACCTCATTGCTAACATTACACAAATATCCACTACTGGCGGAACCCGTGCAATGGGTTTAAGTGAAATGACCTAAATGATCAAGTCCTTGATCACTTCACCCACTATGGAGCCCACCGTCACTCATGCAGTAAGGCTGATATAATTTTGTGGAATTATTTTCGATTTTTGCACATGAGAAAACAACATCTTTTGAAGATTGATGCAATCCCAGAGTTTCAGATAAAGGAAAGTTGTAATTTCAGAGGCTTGTATATAAATCTTGTCTGTTAAGAAAGAAATAGCACCCTGCTTGTGGTTCTGGACAATTTCAACATACAGAAAAGCCCCAGGCCACAGAACTTCTTGCTCTTCTGGCCTTGTTTGACCTCGAACGGCTTTGCACTGCTGCAAAATCAGGCAACCAGGTGGATCTTCTTTTTACATGTAATTATACCACTAACAATGCTCTCATTACCCATCTACTTGTTGCTGATCACTACTTTTAATTTATGATGACACTTCCATCCAGACTACCACTCTACCTCTCACCCACCTGTCTTTCCACTGCTGTCTCTACATTGCTTCCCTCTTTTCCTCTCTGGAAGTAAACACTGCTACAGTGACTCTATGGTCCACTTAAACTGTCTGTCCTCTCTCCTCATGCCAGCACATATGACACCCCTAACCCCTGGCTCTCTGAAGTTGTTCATGAACATTAGACAGATCTCAGGGTGGCTGAGAGGAAATGGTGGAAATCTAAAGATCCACCAGATCTAAGTATCTTTAAACACCTATCCCCAGTATGCAGCTCTTCTCTCTCCAACGGACACAAATGTCTCTAAACTTGTCCTCTCCAACACCCCACCACCTGCCCCCTTGACCCCATTCCTTACCACCTTCTCCAAACCACCTCGTCCTACCTTCATTCACACACATAATTAACACATCTCTACTTACAGCTACCTACCCCACTGCATTTAAGCAGGCTTGAGTAACTCCAATGCTTTAACAATCTGCACTTAACCCCACACAAATAGAACATTTCAGACCATTTACTCTCCTCCCATTCATAGCGAAAACACTTAAAAGGGTTGTTTTCGATAAGATCACTGCCTTTCTCTAACAGAACAAGCTGGTAGATGACAATCAGTCAGACTTCAAAAGTGGACATTCCACCATGACTGCCCTGCTGTCTGTCACTGAATCCCTGAGACAGACTAGAGCTGCATCCAGATAATCCGTCCTCATTCAGTTTAACCTATCTGCAGCATTTGACACAGTCAACCATCAGATAATTCTGTCCAGCCTATCTAATCTGGGCATCACAGGAACTGTGCTTGACTGGTTCAAGTCAATCTCTAAGGTTTGTTTTTCAAGGTAGCCTGGAGAAGTGTGGTGTTAACCTACTTATTGGGATACTTCAGGGCTCAGTGCTTGGCCCACTTATCGTCTATATATATACAACATGACTGGGACCATCATTCAAGCACAGGGTTTTCTTTCCACTGTTACGCTGATGAAACGCAGCTCTATCTGTCTTTCCAGCCTGACGACCCCACGGTCACTGCTTGGATCTCTGACTGCCTGGCAGGCATCTCGGCCTGGATGAAGGAACACCACCTTTAACTTAACCTGGCGAAGACCGAGCACCTCATCTTTCTAGCCAACCCTGCTGTTGAGCACAACATCACTATTCAGCTGGGTTCATCCATAATAACAACATCCAAAACAGTCAGAACTGGACTTTCGGCTTCACTGTAACTCTGTGGAGGAACAACATTCCCTAACTCAATCTGTGATGCAGACTCCCTCTCTGTCTTCACAAAACTGCTAAAGACACAACTTTTTTGTGAGCACTTAACCATGTGTGACGAGGAGGAGGACGTGGCAGGACGTGCATCCTCTCGGTCCCACCATGCCCTCCTCCACCTTGTCACACCATCCAATAAGAAAATATAGAAAGAAAAATAACTCTAATTCTGTCTTGTCAAATATTTTTCTGATGCAATTGAAAATTTGTGATGCTGAAGTAGCTCCTTAAAATGAATCACTTATGTTGTATCCTTCCTCATTTGGTAAGTCCCTTTGGATAAAAGCATTTGCTAAATGCAGGACCAACAACTCTCACGCCCTGTAAATTAATAAATGTAAATGTTCCCTCTTCTTCTACAAACATTTTTCTCATACCCAGCACATCCTTTAAATTGCCCTAGTGGTTCAATTTACAATGATATATGGAATAAAAATACACAAAGCATTCAATGTTCTTAAGCCAAATAATCATATCATTTTGTGCTACCTTACTCAGATCATACAAAAAAAAAGAAGAAAAATTAGTGTCTAGAATTTTCTGTGAGAATGCTAAAATAAAATCGTTGATTAGTTCCTTTAAATGTAAGCACTTCAATTCCTAGAGCCATCATATTCAGCTTTGTGATTTCTCCCATTTACTGTATACCACTGACCCGTCTCATCCTGTACTGTCTCTGCCAACAGTACAGGATGATTGTAAGTTGACAGGTAAGTGTAATGTTATTGGGAATCTTTTGTTTTTACACCCATGTGTTTTTTGTTTTGGTGCTGCAAAGAGATCTAATACCTGGAGTGAGCTGTCAATTAGCATTCCCAGCAATCTCAATGTCAGTTGTTTGGCTAGTGCATCCAGCTTTGAACTCCAACTTTTTTTTTTTTCATGGATTACAAATCACCTGAGGTGTAAATGTCATGTGACTGACCATTCTATAGTATACAGAATACAATTTTCCCTGCAGCAGAGAAAAACAAAGTGTTTCACAATGCCTTCCAAAAATAAATTAAGTAATAGATGAAACATATAATATAATATAGTGAAATATTTGCGATTAACATTTTGCCTTTGAATTGCCGTCAAAATTATTTATTTATTTTTTGCCTGCAGAATGGTGTAGTTGTGGCATCAACCAGCAGGAGTTGTCAAAGCAAACCAACCAAACCTTGATTCTTTGGGTATGGATTTTATTTGTTTTGTTGTCCTCCTTTCTTACCCAATTGTTTCCAGGCGTTTCTTCCATGGGAGGACAGTTAGAAGTTTTAAGAACGTCACTATATGAACAAGGCTGAGCTCATGAATTATAATTAGCTTGTGCTTATTGCTAATGTTCCACACTGATCTGCTTTTGAGATACAATATCAAGCCAGTTTTAAATTTGCTAAGATATTTTTTAAATTACCTTTCCAGAGATCGAGTCTATAGTTGAGCTCATCTCAGAAATGCAAAACTGAAATGCCAACAATTTAACATCTAGATACAAGAAATCAAGATATTAGAAAAAATTATTTAAAGAAATAAAATTCTCAAAAGCATTGATTAGCTATTTATCTACATACAATTTGTGTGATGTTCATGAGCACAAATGATCATGTGTCATTTTATTTATGGAATTTATCCTTAAACCTGCCAGAACGCATTAACTCAAATGTCAAGTACTGCATGTTTTCTTATTTCCCCACCTGTCAATATTCCTTTAAGGACTAGTTTGTTCTGACAAGGGTTATTCTAGTCAGGGGCGTGTCTAGGGGGAGGCTGGGGGAGGCAGTGCCTCCCCTAGGATAAACTCTGCCTCCCCTGAGAATTTGAGAAATAATCTGTCCATCTGTTGTTTTGAGTGTAGCCCCGAATGTATTTTGAATAGTTGACTGACAAATATGAAACCGGACAAAATCCTATGTAAACCCCCGAAATCATAAGTTGCCTTATTTCATTGTGCTTTGGCTATGCACATACTGCATACAGCCTGTAAAAATAGACATAGGCATAATCTAGCTTATAGAATAAGTTCCTTTGCTGTCGGTAGCCTATGGGCGACTCCGTTTCTTCCTCTCTGTTGAATATGCAGCAAGTAGAGGAGGAGCTTGCACAGTCGTTGACATCAACTAACGTTACTTAGTGGCGAGTTAACAGCAGTTAGCAGGAAAGACAGCAAAAATTAAGCAAATGAGGCTTTGGGGATTTTTCCGAAAGAAGTCAGTGGGTAAGAATTCACATTTGTTTTTGTCCTTAAAGTCTTAAGATCATCATCTAGCTGGCTTTCACCCACAGTAGGCTAAACCTCAAGAGCTGTAGCCTCTAAACTCCTTGTTTAGATTGACGTAGCTTGGTAGCTCCAAATTAACGCAGTCGCCGCTCACGCCGGAGACCGCGGTTCGAGCCCCATTCGGAGTGTACTTTTCTTGTTTATCAGGTGTTGTTTTCGCTAAGGATAACCAATAAGCATTAGCTTAAAATGTATGTGTGACTTGTTTTGTGATATTAGTTTGTAGTAAATATACACCTTGATTTGATTAAATGGTTTTGTAGAGTGTAGCAAAGATGAGCAACAGACTGAGGAGCAGCAGCAGCAGCTGTGCCAGAATCAGGCATGGAAACTGGTAACAATTAATCAGTCACTTTACTTTAGAGAAAGTTAAAAGTGAAACATTGTTTATCCCAATGATCCTAATGAAAGGATTTTGACAGATGAATTATTCTCATAGAGATGATGAGAATTATATACAGTTCGATGCCATGGTGTGTCAATGAACTTAGACTAAAGTCATTCATGTATTGCTTTAACTTAGGATCTTATACATCATTTTGACTATTTATGTCAAAAAATATTAATTATTTATATTCAATATTTTTTTACCTCACTTTACTCACTATAATATAACTCTTTTGTGGTGACTTTATGTTAATGTAACATGAAAATTCAAGAATCATGATAGATCTTAGGGCAATCCCACTGATCTGCTCTTCCCAATACCTTTACTTCAATGGTATTGGTCTACAATTTGAAATATGTAGCACTTGATGAATTAGTTGTTTGAAGCTGATTTGCAATAAGTTATGTGCTGTATCTGTTCTTTTGCATCACAGATGATTCAGGGAGGAGAGAGGATGAGTTAGTCGAGGATAGTACTAGAGTGGAAGATTTAGGAACTGTAGAAACAGGCCCAGCAAGAGCAAAACTCAAAGAATACCCTCTCACCAGCTTTGGACTACAGAGAATTGGTTGCTAGTGTGAAAATAAAATTGTCTGGGCTAAGCATCCTTCAATGCTGGAAAGGCCTCT